>NC_055995.1:14598135-14899017 GCF_018446385.1 Zingiber officinale
AGGTATGGTAGTTTCAATCCAATTGAAAAATTAAGCAAGTTACAATCTCACAAGGTATTTGCCTATTCTATCTCTCACACTCAAACATGCATATAAGTGGAGCTCACTCAATGGCACTCACAATATTTCACTACCATAAGCTTAATTATTTTCTAATTCTCCATCACTATAAAACATAGCATACATGAATCAAAAGGATTTTATCAATAAGAATTGAAATAGAATCAAGAAGACAATTAAAGTGGATGAAATAGGCAAAAGAAAAGAATTTCAATGAAGAAAATGAGATGAGAGTATTAGAGGAATATACTTGATGAGTTGACCAATTTAATGTGATAAGAGATGAATATCATTTGTCGTTACAAATTCAAAAGATCAAGCTAACCTCTCTTTCAATTTGATGGCAATCTAAGATTCTTGATACTCTATCTTCACACTTAATACTCTTTGTCTTGCCACTTTTTTTTTCACTATTTTTCTAGAATTCCATCACTTGAAAACAAAAACAATCTTAAATAACCTTATTAAGAAGAAGAACTCCCTCCTCCACACTTAATTCTTTGGCCGTCTCGGACAATAGAACACATCATGCTTTCCAAAGACTTGACACTCTTAAAGCCACTGTTCGTCTTTTCATTCTGCAGGATATTTTCTCTGTTATGCGTCAATCTGAACATTTCCTGCTATTAACTTCTCTTGCTCTATACTCAAGAACATTAGCTTCATTGATCATCTACAGTAGCCTCTGTTAAGACATTTCAAAAAGAATTGGCACATGGATCTTTGCTAAGCATTTGTAGGAATGCAATGCAATCACATTTAAGGAATCCATGCTTAAACCATTTCATTTCTCCTAATCATGGTACATACTATACACCTCTAGATTATAAAATTACTGTATAGAAAATGCACTAGACTCAATTAGGTTTCCTTGCACTATTAATGAGATTGGACAATTTCAGAAAATCAGTTTCATTAAATTTCATGCATCCATGATTCATTTCCACATAATACTTTTGAGTTTTTTTTTTCTGTTATTTCTGTTTCCCATTTCCAGAAAGACTGATCAAATAGAAGGAACACTTCATTAAGATTTTTCTTCCATATATCATGCTCATCCCTTGCTGTGTTTAGTGGGTTGGCACCAATTTCTTAAAGCTCCATATTACTTGATATCAGAAAATAGTTTCACGAATCTGAATTCAGAATATCAGTCCTAATGATAGTAGGTTTTCACTGATCAGTAATTAGTGGAACACCAACAGCAGCCTTGCTCACAGGATTTAGCCACAATCAACATGGAAATAACTAAATTCAATAGCACTTCAAGCACTCTAATTTTCTCTTTTATTAGAAATTTGCAGGTTTCTAATTTAATGGACTGGTTCCTGATCAGCTTCCAACTTTATAACTCAACCAAACTCACTGATTTCAGCATTAAAATGCAGCTGCCAAATTCCTGCATGGATTTGATGGCCAAACATTTTATCTCCTTAAATTCTCAATTCATAGATCCTTAGAAAGTTGCCACAAAACAGGGCTGATCTCTGATTCCTAGCACTTAGTTACAGAATTTGAACTCTAACAAAATCTATTACAGAAATCAACTTCAAGTTCCAGATAATGTAGCTTGGTAGCTAATTCTCAAGTTCAATGTATCAACTTTACATGTGTCATTTCAGATCTCACTTAAGGATCTGGCTTCAATTTTGAATATTTAACTTCTGATTCCTACCCAAAAGAATGTCAAGTCTTGTGTACTTCTGATCCATTACCATCTGCAACCACATTTCCTTCATGTGAATTGTTTTCATAGCTCAGTTTACATTCTCAATCAGGAGTTGTTTGACAGAATTCAATAGCTTAGTTTTCTCTTACAGTTACAACTTTTCGCCGATTGATCAACATTGTCAATTTCTTGTACATTTCAGATATTAAGTTTCAGAATTAGAATGTGAAGAACTATGTATCACTATTCTTTAACAAAAAGTGAATCACTTCAAAATTATTTCCCAACAGCTACACACGTTCATTAAAAAGTGCCCATCAATATACCACACTGCCTTAAGCAATTTGAACACTTGATAATGCTCCAGCAATTTGATTAACTGCAGTCTCCAGATTTCAACATTTGAGTCGATTCAAGTTTAAATAATGATTCCAACTCAAGCAATAAATAAGCTTCCTGTGGTTTTGAAATTGCAGAAAGACTCCAGCAGCAACCCCCATCTACACTTCCATAATCTTCCAGAATTTGATGTTCACTCTGCAAATGTTGTATGATCATCATAGAAACAGAATTCTAGCACTTGAATTTCTGTGGCTCTGGTTTCCTCACACGAATTACTATACCGGATTATTGAAACTAACTATGCAATTTCTTCTTTTGAAATCAAATTTCAGAACTCTTGTATCAGAATTCTAGGCCCTATCAAAGTGCTTCATTAAAATTCCAGCAGTTTTAGCATTTCTTATTTTGCCACTTGTTCTCTATTACATACGCCACAACTTCTCAATCTCCCTTACTTAAAATTGCTTCCATACTTCATGAATATAACAACAATTCCGAACCTATTCTATTTCTTAATCACTTCATCAGCTACAGAATCATTACTACAGTTAATATCTTGCCATCACAACTTAAGCAACAGATTCTTGTACCTTTTAATACTTCAGTAGGTCATGAAAAATGTTATCACAATTATTTCTAACAATTCAAGATCTTCAAATGCCTCCTTACTAAATTTAAAAACTAGCTAAACAAAGTTGACACACAATTGATACTACCTTGTCTGGCTTCTGCTTACTACATTTCCAATTTCAACTTCCAAATGCTAATAAAGCTCCACAAATATTGAATCTCCACCTCTGAATTCCTGCAATGATCGAATATTGGTACTCAAGTTCTAGGTGTTATTAAATTCCACCTTGCTTTACTTCCTTCTTGAAAAACTTGAGAAATTTTTGATTTCTGATTTAAATTACTGTTGTTTTAACTTTTAGTTTCAGAAATGTAATTGTAGCTTCAGAAATCAAATTCAATGAGATTGCAACTTTTAATTCATCAAGACTCAGCTTGAAAGGAAGTTGCATTTATCACAAGAGTAAGAATTCAGAATTCAGTAACTCTTCCAACTTGAATTATCGCATACATTGAATGGGATCATTGAATGCTCTTAATTCCATGCAACCCTGATATAACCTTTGTATATGATCTTCAAGTGTAGAATTTTCAGCTTCATTCTCATCTCTGTAGGATTTAGCACATCAACATTTTTATTACAACATATGTCTCCTAGAGTTTTGAACGTATCAACATAGTATCAAGTCTCAAAATCCAAAGCAATTGTAGCTTGCTTTTGACATGATAAAACTTAAGAAATGGATACATTTAGCATTCAATCTTAAGAGCACTTCATTTATAACAGTATTTTCTTTTTCCAGAGCAGTATCACCCTAACCTTAAAACTTTTAACATTTAACTCCATTGCATCTTTCCAAAACTCCATCATTGACTTGAATTTGAATCCCGAACATTAACAAATGAATCCAAACATTCAAAAACACTATACACTTCCCCCACACTTAATCCTTTGTCCATCTAGCAAATTTAACTCATCAAGAATTCAACAAAAACTCTCAATAAAAGATTGACAAGCAAAGAGGATCAAGAATTAGAATGCTAGATAAAAATGTTTCAAGAAAATTGTGGAGAAAGAAATGGAAAATAATGAGGGAACAAGAATGACAAATGTCCTTTATTTCCACGCATACATATGTTATTGTGATTTTGAAAAGAAGCAAAGCAAGTTCTAGAGTTCAATTGCTATGAGTACATGCAACACAAAAGGAAGTAATGAAGTATATGCTTAAAGTGGTCCTTTCTAGGTAATTTTTTTTGCAATCAAGCTCAATTAATCAAAATGGAATCTACCACCATATTAACCAATATCATGTAGGTAAAGCATCCAATCATGTCAAATGACCTAAAATTGATGATCAAATTTAAGAAACTTTTACCATTTTAAAAATATTACTAGAACATTCCCATGAAGAATTTATTCTAAAATGACATGCTATGTAAACTAAACAAAATGCAATGTATGAAAGCAAAATACAAATATAAAATATAAAACTAAAGAAAATTACCCACAAAGAATTTATTAACAAAGCACGAATTAAAATGCATATGAAAACGAAATTGGAACCAACTCCCCTTTAATTCCGGGTGGTTGAAGAAGATTTAGTAAAAGAATCCACGCCGGTAGTGGTGTAATTGTGGTCCCAATCAAATTATTCTTATTCATCATTTTTCTTTTCAAAATTATTTCTGGAGGTCGAAGGCGGTTTAGATCAAGTAACTATATCAAAATCCTATGGCTACTTGGAAGATAAAAAAAAAACACCTCCCGTGCACTCACATGATTAGGAGAAAATGAAATGCAATTAGTGTCTAAACCAAATGGATAAAAATGAGTATCACATGCTATAAAGTCAAAAATAGGTACCTTAAAGAAGTTTCCTGGAAAATCACAAGAAATACTAACCTTATCATGTTGAAAGGTACCTAGAGTGGTGTTTGTTACCTCTTTCTCATCAAGTAATGGCTCAGGTTCTGGTTCAGGAGAATGTACAATCAAAGGTAGTGATTCTTGGGTACTTGGCTCCATAGCATAAGCCCCTACACTCTCTTCATCATCATCATCAAATCCAGGTGATTCTTGAGGTAATGCTTTCAATAAGCATTCCCCTGCACTTAAATTATCTTCAACATCAGTATCTGCATAATTCACATCATCTAAAGCAACAACATTAGTAGAATCAGAAATTTGAACAGCTACATCATCATCACAAATAATACTAGAAAAATCTTGTGAATAAATGGAAGTAGGGTTAGGTCTGACAGAATCTCTACTATCCATCTCTCCACTGCAGTTTTGTGCTTGTAACTGGTTGATGGATGATGCATTTTCATCTAACTGAATCTGTATATTCTGTATCCTTGCAAATTGTTGCTCTTGATGCTCTCTCATTTGTTGCATAATTTCATTGAATTTTCAAATTGACTCTGCAAATTGTCCTTGTACATTCTCATACTGATATTCAGGCTGATAAAACCCAGTCTTAAGCTGATAGTAATGTCTCTCCCTCCAATCTCCAAAATGCTGATAATATGAATCCATGATAAAATAGATTTCCTGTTCTTACACTGAAAAATAGAAAATAAAATCAGAAGACTCAGGAATATATAAAATTAAACACATGGATATATGAGCATGGAAACAATTGAAACAGAAATTTTTAAGTTTTCAAAATAAAGAATAATCCTAAGATTATCAAACACCGCTAAAGTTTTCCCCGGTAACGGCGCCAAAATTTGATGAGTGAAATCTGTCACACTCGCAAATCAAATTTTCAAATTATATCCAATGAACCCCTTAACTACACAATAATGTTGTAATAACGAGCCCAGGATTGAATCTCTCAAGGAACTAACGGTAGGATGTAATCTAGGATAGTATGTTATTCCTATTTTTAGAGTTTTCAATATGGAATTAGGGGTGTGAATTTTGAATCTAAATCTAATAATTGAAAAGCACAGCAATTAAGAAGCTAATCTAATGCATAAATGAAATCTAACTAAATGCCAACGATTAATCCACAACGCATTGTCACACGACGCCATGAGTTTTATCATCAACACAACTATACGAAAGAATGAAATAACAAGACACAATTAAATCTAATCTTAAGCATAGAATAAAATAATAAAATATAAGATAAATTTGATCTAAAGCATCAATTTAAACCCTACCTTAAACTTAATAACCTAACAATTAACCAAGCACATATTAAACACAAATTAAACTTCAACAAGGAGATGAAATGCTAGATTACTTGCTAAAACATAACAAACATCAAAAGAAATATGTTCTGGCTGTAAAAACAGTAATAGAAAGAACTAAAGGATAAACCGTTCCAATCTCACAACCAATCTATCAAACTTCACACTCTTGCCGTCACACAAGAGGGCGGAGACGAGAACACCCAACTCCGGTCATCAGTGGAGAGTCTCAGCGGCGTATCAGCTTGAGGATTGCTCAGCAGCACCAGCGGAATGCCTCCGGCGAGCTAGAAACAACCCTAAACCCATAAATGGCCGAAAATCTGGAAATCTGCAATCCGGATCTCTGGATCTGAATGGAAGCTGCGGATTGTGGATGATCGCCGGATGAAGCTCAGGAACGTTGGTGGAACGTCGCCAAGCGTTGTTGATGGGAAGAGAAGTCTCAGAGTGGAGGAACACCGCTAAATCTGAGGTGAACAGAGGATCACAGAAACAGAAATTACGCCGAAGGGAATGCCCGCCGATGGCTCGAGATGAATGGGATGAAGATGCCTTGAAGCTCTGCACTGATGATGTCGCCTGAGAGGATGATCGGAGGTGGAAAACGGGGTCGGAACTCGTCGAAGATGCCCGCGGGACGTGAGCACAGTGTGGAGTAGATCGACCACGAGAAGACACTGTAGCTTCTCATTTTAAATCAGATCTCAGATCTGAATGGACGACTAGGATGCTTCAGAGCTCAATGAACGGTGAAAGATCACCTAAAATCCGATCCGAATGTATTGATCTTGATCAAGGGTCTGAATATACTCTCCCTTAGGTTGGATGAACCAGATCTTCAATGGATGGTTCAGATGTATCCAATCTTTGATGAACGGTCCATAATGCTCTGCAGCTTGATCTTCTCGTTTAAACTCCAATTCGAGCACAAATTAAGTTTGAATAGATCCAAATCCATGATCCTTTGATGCTTACAAAATAAGAATCAAATATTAGCATCAAATAACATAAAAATAAGATAATTTGCAATTAAGTCTGAGAATACATATCATGCACGAAATGTGATGTAAATATAGGTTTTATCTATGAACATAACATCAAACCACGCATGTATGAATCAAAATAATACAGTAAAATCATGGTTATCATCATTGCACAAAAAAGGAAGAGATTATTGGTGCAGTTGACACCAATGATCAAATCTGAGTATTGATGAATGATAAATAGGTTAAAGTTAGATGTGTTTTATGATCTAACCTTTTCTATCAAGCGTATAGGAATTGATTGGTTTGACACCAGACTGAAATCCAACTAGGTCTGGAGGACCTGATAGCTGGTGTAGAAGTCCAGATAGGTCAAGAAATGACCCGATATCTGGTGGGAATTCTAGTTGGGTCTGCAAGATCTGACAGCTGGCCAAAGTCTAGTTGAGTCTGCGGACCTGACAATTGGCAGAAAACCTGATGGGCCAAAGGAAGTCAAGCGATTCTATATGGTAAGTAAAGTAAGTCACTTGAATAGAGAGTTCTAGTGAGGACGAGTCCCAATTTGGGACTTTAGGCATAGGTCTAGTTTATGTCCATTTTATTGGTGCAGGAAGCACCAGACGATCGAACCTACGTTTTGATAATGACAAAGGGTTCAAAGTTAAGTTGTCTTGTGATCTAACAAGTGTTGAACCAAGTGTGCAGGAAAATCCTAAGTGTACTTAGGCAAAAGTCCTAGTGGATTCTAGGCAAGTGGAAAACCCTATAGGGTGGTAACCCTAGGTTCTGAAAAGTCTTGGCGGGTTGTATACTTTGGGTGAAATCCTAGAGTCGAGGACTCTAAGTGAGAATCCTGGTGGTCGCGGACCAAGTGAAAGATTGTATGGGTCAGGGATCGAATGTCCAGCGGGAAAGTTCTGAAGTCTCGGGCGCTGAGCAAAAGTCCAGTCGGTCTGGAGAACCAGTCTGGCAAAAGGCAAACTCTCCTGAGAGGAGTAAGTGAAGATATGCTCCCCGAACAAGGAACAGTAGGTGTTGGTTCGACCTAGGGTTTTCAGAGGAAATTTGAAAATTAGAACCGGACAGTCTGAAAGATGTCAAAAGTTATATATTACTTTATTGTTATTTGCTATTTGTCTAACTCTGTTTTGCAGGGAAACTAACATTTTACAAGATGAAGTTTCGACCTTGATCGGTCGACCAAATCAAGGATCGGTCGACCGAACCTCCAATAAGCAAAATCAAATTTCCAACGAGTAGACCAGGTTTGACCAAGGGATCGGTCGATCGAACATCGAGTTCAGTCGATCGAACCAAGATAAGAAGCGACTTGATCGAGTCGGGTCAATTGGATTGTAGATCATCAGCGGATCAGTCGATTTAACGATAGGATCGGTCGACTGAACGAAGACTTCTATCCAGCAGCAGAACTTGGATAAGAAGTCGGGCTGATTCTGGCAGGATCGGTTGACCGATTCGGGGGATCAATCAACCAATCAAGTAGGGTCAAACTTGATCCCGAGATCAGTGGATCTGGATCAGGTCTGAGGTTGCTATAAAAAGGGGTGTCACGCCCCGGAGGAGTCTCTGTCCGAAGAAATTTCGGCAGCATCTCCCCTGTACGGCGGACAATCTGAAACTTTTCTACAAGCACTATATACCTCAGCCACATGCGGCTGGAATAATAACAATAAAAGAAAACAAACACCATGCAGTTAATATCAAATTCAGCCTCTGGCTGACACAACCACGCAGTTAAAAATAAAGCAGCCCACTCGGCTGTACCAAAACCAAAACACAAAACTGCTAGCCCGCTAGGCTTACACAACCAATAACAAATACAAAATACCACATAACAACATCAACACTCCAAAAATAAAACCAGAGTACAGAGCTAAACAAACTGATACATAAAACAAACAAAACATACGTGAAACCGATAAGTCTTCTGATGTGACGTGGGGACCAGCAGACAGGATGCTCCAAGCGACACCATAAATAACCTGGTACCTGAAAAAGATAGTGTCAACGGGGGTGAGTTCAACAACTCAGCGAATACCAATAGACATGAGTAGTAAGATATATCTAACAGCAACAAACATGGAATACAGCTTCCTAATCATATATAGGGAATATGCAAAACTGAAAAGGTAACTGAGGAAGCTGTACTCACCAGGAACTCCTATCCAGACAAAAGGGTCGTCAAACCGAAAGTGTCAATAATCCTGTATGCAGGTCAAAGGTATGCATCCAACCAAAATGCAGCAACCAAATGCAGCAAACACAATCATAATAATATAAAATACATCAATGCATATGATGCTAATGATGCGTCCTGGTCACCCCTGACGCCAGTCAGTCCTCTCACACACAAATGGCGAGACCGAGTGGGTAGGGCTATGACAACCGTGCACCCTATCGTCACTACTCCTGATGAGTGACCGAGTGGACGGGATGCTGTCGGAGTACTCCTGTCCCGTGACCCCAAATCATAAATGGGGGAGCTCAATGCTCTCAACTCCCGGTACACGATGACGGGGAGGTATCTCTGCCGGCTACCACGCTGAGTCACCTGACCAACGGAGCCAAACAGAGTCCACCGTCTACCGGCTACCGGCTACTACGCTGCTACACTAAATGCCAGCGGAGCCAAACAGAGCGGAACTGACTGCCGGCTACCACCCTGGGTCATATGACCAACGGAGCCAAACAGCAGAACCGCCACACACCTGCCTAATATACCACTAAACCATGAGTGGGGGTGTGTGCAGTACATGTAACTGGCGATGGGCTCAACCATAGTGGAGCCGACAATCGCACAGCATGCAATCATGATGCATGTCAATATGCATAACAAAAACTGATCAACATAACCATATCCATATTTACAAAATGTAAAAGCGATGGTCACATACTAAAATCTATAGTACATGGTCGGATAGAATATCAAAACCTATGTCCCGAACATAATAAGTATGGAATATCTTGATCAGCATAGAAAAATCCATATATACATAATATGGGTACCACAAAGCGATGGTCAATCCACGGATCTAGGGTATACAGGTCCTCTATGGTATAGCAACCTAGATCCTAAACATATCTCCTTCCATAACATATGTACCAACAATATGCACATATCAAGAATCAAGGTCTAGGTACACGAATCATATATGATATACAAATAGAGGTACACAAGCCAGTCATGGCATAAAACCTAAGTATCAGACAGTCTCGATACACATGACTGAAACCAAAAGTCCAGAACCTAGTCCTAACCTCAGTAAAACATGGTATGTCACTTATTCTAGAAACTAAGATACTCATGGTAATTAAGTACTCATGGCAACAAGATACTCATGGTAACAAATCACGAGATATAAGTACGGATACTTCACAGGCGACAAATCTAACATGCTATGGATATCAAACAGTGACATACCAAAGGCAAACATGTTCATTGCTTGTAGTTATAAAATACTATGCATATCCAATGACAATATCATAAAAGATAAGTCAAGAGGTACCCACCTCCGATATAGATCGAATCGAACCAATCCGATGTCGAGACGCCCAATCTCGAATCACAGTCCTGTAACAATATGATTTACGGATTTAGCTAATTACATATAAATTAATTAGCTAAATCATATCCCCGAGAAATTAACCTAAATCCAAATCCAATTATATATGTATCAATTCATACCTAAAACAACATGTATCAAGAGCGTGCCAACTAAATCCATAAACTAAACCCTTACCTTACTGCTGCTGGACCAAGATGCTGCTTGAAAACAAAACTTACTGCTAGCAAAGATAAATTGCTGCTGTAAATCAAAAGATTGCTGCCCAAACAAACACATGTACCCAAGTTAACAATTCTTGCTAACACTTCTCATTTACCACAAAAATCAATTCCTACACTATACCTCAACCACAGTCGCTGTGGCTCTATATCAAGGATCGTTGCTGCTGAAGTTTTACAGCTTTGCTGCTAAAATCCACCGCACAGATTCTGTCCAGAATAGGATCAAGAACAAAACAACACTTAGTTGGAAACGATTTACATTGTTCGGATCAAGAACAGAAGATGCAAAATCGACATTCCAAACTTACCTCAACCGGAACCTAAAACACAAAGGAAGGCTCGGCCGCACCTAAACTAGGCACGACACAGTAAGGGGAGGAATGGTGCTCTTGCCGGGATGCTCTGCCGTGAGGAGGAAAGGAGGATCGGTCGCCGGCACAAAGAGAGCCAGAGAGGTGGCTCGTCGCCGACGGCAGAGGGGTCAACGTCGCGGCAGAAAACCGGCGATAGGGCACAGGAAGTCGCTGTGAAGAAGGCTCGACTCTGATGAGAGGAGACCGGGGAATTAGGGCACAGTGTGGAGGAGGCCGACACAGAGGAGATCGGAGAGGGGCGGCGGCGCTAGGTCGAACCTAGTGGCCGGCGAGGTCTCGGGAGAAGGCGCCGCGAGGTTTTAGGGCAAGGGTCGGCTCGCGGTGTGCAACGGGGAGGAGCGGCGGTGGTGGCTCGCTGCTGCTCTCTAGGGCACAAGATCACTCGGCTGTGGAGAGGAAGAAACCGCCGGCGTCGGCGCCGGTTAGGGCAAAGAAGGAGAAGCACGCGTCGGCGTCGGGGAGAAGAAGGGGTGCGGGGGCTTTGGCTCGGTTTCGACGACAACAAAACGAAAAAAAACAAAGAAAATAAAAAGGAATAAGATATATAAATAAAATCTTTTCCTCGCTTAAATCGGGTAGCCTAAACAGGCTTTTCCGGGCCCCGTTTTTATCCCCGTTAACTCGTTCGTACGAGCTCCGAAAAATTCCCGAAAATTTTCCAAAAATTCCGGAAAATTCCCTTATTAATATTCGCCTATTTTCGGTATTTTACAAGGGGTCTCGACCAACACTTTATATAACAAATTTAGAACAACTTACGCTCTTGTGTGCTGCTCTAGAACACTTCAACAACATCCAAACATTGCTCCGACGACGACCAAGCGAGAAGACTGATTTCACCAAGTTTTCGGCAACAAGTTGTATTTCAATATTTGTAAAGCTTCATACTTTTACTTGTTCCATGTAAAGAATTTTTTGATCTATAGTGATTTTCCAACGAAAACGATCAACGATCGCAGGCCTTGGAGTAGGAGTCGTCACAAGCTCCGAACCAAGTAAAATCAAAGTGTTAGCGCTTGCTTTTCGTTTCTATCTTATTTCTTTATTTTCGTTGCATATATGTCTGATTGAGTTTTCCGAAACAAGTAAAAAAAGTCATAAGTACTATTCACCTCCCCTCTAGCACGCATCGATCCTACACATTTTGGAAACCTAAACTAAGAGCATGACTAGATCATGATCTTGGAAAGACAGAATCTAATTAATAAACTGCTTATTTTATTTTATTAGCTTCATTTTATAGGGTATACTTTGTTTGGTTAGACTATCATATTTTACAGGATGAAAGGACCATAAAATACCTCGGATGAATAGTACCCGATGCTCCTTACATACAAAGGAAGGCGCCTTGAGCTAGGCGATTGAAGGAGCCTTTGAGAGCTTGGAAGGAGCCTTCAGTTGGATAACACAGAAGACCTCGACGATGATAAGACACTATTTTCTTGGGATAAAACTTTGCCTATGGAAGACGCCTCCAGTGCTATAGAAGATGCCTTCAACACTCTATAAAAGAAAGCTTCAAACAGTGCAATGAACACAACTCTTCTGCAAACTTCTATGTATTCGTTCGACGTTCCAACTGCTCCGACTTCATACTGCTGATCTACTATAACACTGTCATGCCCGACTACGGCAGACGGGCAATCATCGACACGAGAGCTCTCACTTTGATGTCTTCGTGTTGGTACTTGGTTTTAATTCTGTACTTACTTTACATATCTACAAAAGGAAAGTGTAGCATTGTTGCACTTTTATATTCTTTTATTTGTACTCGATTCTACCTTCTGGTAATTCTAGAAAAGGCTTTAGTGGATTACCCATCGATAGGTCTGAAAGACATGGGTCTTGGAGTAGGAGTTACTGAAGGCTCCGAACCAAGTAAAACTGCTTAAAGCTTGTGCTTTTTTATTTCTATTTTTTGTTTCGCTAGGCATACTTTGCTTTTAAAAAGTTTTTAAAACCAAGTGATTCACCCCCCCCCCCTATCACGTGTATAACGATCCAACATATACTATGGAATTAGTTGAGATGTTATGACTATATGACTAGTATTCTCTTGATAAGATTGGTTGACTGTTTTGCTTGCGGTTGTTATACTTGTTATATGTTAGTGATACTATACCATAGGGCGGCCATCAAAGTTCACTCTTGAATGTGATTGTCACTACTTACTTATCATGCCCATGAGATCATCCGTGGTATAGCGTTATCTTGTAGACAGTGACTGTTTATATATCCTATCTGCCCATGGGATCATTAGTGGTAGAGCATTCTCCTACAGACAACAACTATCTACATACCCTGATTTCTCACGGGACCATCCATGGTAGAGCGTTCTCCCGTAGTAAGTGTTGGTGCGGTTAGCACTAACGGTCTAACTCAGGTTTTGATGAATGACAAATTAGGTTAAGTTAGGTGTGTCGTTATCTAACACTCTGATCGAGTGTGCAGGCTAAGTCCAGACAGGTCGACGGGCTGACCGGATGTCTGGCACGAAGTCCAAGCGGGTCGACGGGCTGATCGGACGTTTGGCGAGAAGTCCAAGCGGGTCGACGGGCTGACTGGACGCTTGGCGAGAAGTCCTGCTAGGTCGACGGGCTGACCAGATAGCTGGCGAGAAGTCCAGACGGGTGGAAGGGCTGACCGGACGTCTGGCAGGTGAGTAAAGGTAAGTCACTAGAAGGGAGTGATTGTGAGGACGCGCTCCTGGGAAGGGAACATTAGGCGTCGATCCAGCTTAGATTCATTTCGGATATCTAAGTCGAGATCGTGACTAGATTCCGGTCTCGGAAAGACGGAATCTAAGTCATACTTTTTATATTGAACTCATAAACTGTGCTAACACTTTGTTTTGTAGAATATACATTATCTATTTGCCTCAGACTAACCTTGTTTTGCAGGAAAGAGGTTCCTTGGAGAAAGGTGGTCCGGGCGCCCGGAAGTGAATTCTATCCTGATCGCGGCGTCGATACGTGGAGCTCGCTGGTTGGACCTGCTACGTCACACCAGGGCGCCCAGAAGGGATCCGGGGCGCCCCGAGCCTCATATAAAAGAAGGGACAGGGGTGGAGCCTCAACAACAACTGTGAATTGAAGAACTCACTCTCCTGTGCTCCTGCGACGCTGTAAAGCTCCGACAAACGCGCTGCTTCTCTTTTTAAGTCTCTTATTTTTTCGGTATTGCTTTAATTATTTCATTAGCATTTTCTGTACTTAGTTTGTAATATTTTTCGAACTGCTAGTGAATTGCCCATAGAAAGCACCCTTATGTGCGGGCCTTGGAGTAGGAGTCGCCAAAGGCTCCGAACTAAGTAAAATTGGTTCTTGTGTTAGCATTGCATTGTTTTACTTTTCCGCTGCGCTTACTCTTATGACGAAATTTTTATAATCGATATTCACCTCCCCCTCTATCGAACGTCTACGATCCAACAAGTGGTATCAGAGCGAGGTTCCGCTCTGATTTGGTGCAACCACCAATCAGGCAAGGGGGTGATTTGTTTTTAAAATTATTTTCTATTTTTGGATTTCAGTTTTTCGTAAAATTCCAAACTGGTACAATTACCTTTTTGGAAATCTCCTTCCGTCGTAATTACATCTAAATTGGTGCAACATCAATTTAGTTATTTTTATTTAATTCTCCCCGCACTACTAATCCAAGACCAAGTCTTGAAACCTCTCTATTTGTTTCTTTTTGTGCAGATTAAAAATGTCACAGATCGAGGGCTTCAGCACAGTGTGACCTCCCCTTTTCAACGGGGATGATTTCCCGTACTGGAAGAAGCGAATGGAAGTATATCTCAAGACAGATTTCGACCAGTGGCTGAGCGTCACAAGAGCCTACAAAATACCAGTAGACAGCTCAGGGAATCTACTGGATCCTGAAGAATGGACAACAGACTTAAAGAAGAAGGCATCAACAGAGAACAAGGCAATCAACACATTACAGTGCAGATTAACAAGAGAAGAACTGAACCGGGTCGGACCACATAAAAACGCTAAGGAGCTGTGGGACAAACTGATCGAGCTGCACGAAGGAACAAGCGACGCTAAGGTAATGAAGTGAGACTTGCTTCTAAATAGAATATTTAACATAAAAATGCAGGAAGGAGAAACGACCAGCCAACTCCACGCAAGAATCAAAGATATTCTCAATGGACTCCACGCAATAGGACACTAGATGGAGAACCGAGATTTAATAAGGTATGCCTTAAATGCTTTTCCACGCAACAACTTGTGGGCATCTATCGTAGATGCCTACAAGATCTCTAAAAACCTATAAAAATTAAAACTAGATGAGCTTTTATGTGAATTAGAACTGCATGAGCAAACTAACACTGGGGTCAAGAAAGGTGTAGCTTTATTTACAGGTTCCTCAAAAGAAAAGAAGAACAAGTCTGAACCTGAAGAGGATTCTGACCAGAACTCTGAAGATGAAGAACACTTGGTGAACCTGGTAAGGAAGATGTTCACCAGGAGGAAAAGAAGCTTCAGCAAGAAGGACCTTCAAAATATCAATTCTCCAACCGAATCGAGGAGTGTGACGTGCTTCGGATGCAACAAGAAGGGCCACTACAAGAACGAGTGCCCGAGATTGAAGATCCACAAACCGAAGCCGACCAAAAAGAAGGGCCTCAAAGCGACGTGGGACGACTCCTCCTCGGAAGAATCGGAAGCAGAAGATTAGAAGCACCAGAGCCATCTCGCGCTGATGGCCCTCGAAGCAGAGTCGGAAGACGAATCGGAAGACGGGTCCGAACCCGAATCGAGCCACGAGTCCGTACTCGTTTCCGAAGGTTCTGAAGAGGTATTCCTAACCTTAAACCGAAAGTTTTTTAAAATTATTTCGTGCTTAAATAATAAGTTAGTTAAATTAGAAAATGAAAACAAATTGCTTCTCGAGGAAAATCAAATCCTCAAGGAACAAGTTGTAAATAATAAATCAACTCAAGATCTAACACTTGAGGAAGAGAATTCATCATTAAAATTAGAAATTAATAATTTAAAAAATATTTTAGAAAAATTTACTACTAGATCAAAAAATTTAGACTTAATTCTAAATAATAAAAAAGCATGTTATAATAAAACCGGACTCGGATATAAGTCGAACTCTAATAAAACTTTTAAATCATTAATAACCCAATACAAACCAACGAATAAAGCCTGGGTTCCGAAAGCGTATTTAGCCACGCAAATAGGACCTAACCAGTATTATATCCCTAAAGATAAAATATATTACGTAAAGCCAAATCAAAAACCAGAATACAAACCTAAACAAAAAATTTTAAAATCTAAATATATTAGAACTCAACAAAACTTAAACTATCACCAAGTAAAATATAATTATAAAAGGAATAGACATAAACCTAGAACTAAAAATTAAATTAATGGTCATTAATTCAGGGGGAGGCTCCAGAATAGCTGGCACCTCCAAAAACTAACATACCCGGCAGGGTAACCCTAACCAACCTACCCGACAGGGTAATTAAGACTAGTTAAAAAGAGTTCAAGTTTAACTTGAAAAATGGTACTGGTGAAGTTTTGGATGATAGTACGTTAGGGAAGCTTAGTCTATGCATGTCTAGGAAGATATGACTTCGACCTGGTGCATTTGGCTAAGTGGAATTGACCGAAGCTACCCTTTCTGGATCCTAACCAGTTAGACCAAGGTTTTGTACTAAGTCCAGTGGATAGGACTAATTGGAAAACTTCGAATGCATGGTTACTCTAATGATGTCCAAGTGACTTACCATAGCCCAGAAGTTTATCCAGAGAACGTCTATTTGTTGAACCCAAAGCTAAACCTGAATCTAACACAAGTTAAAAACAAACTCTAAAATTGAGCTTAATTCATCTCACAAAATTATAGGATTCCCTGATTGAAAACATAGATTGGGTGAAATAACTAAGGACTTTAACTTTTAAACTAAATTAAAATTAAAATTAAAATTAAAATTAAATTATTTTAAAAATTAAACTTAAACTTTTTAACTTAAAAAATGATTAAACTTAACTTTTTCTTAAACTTAAAAAATTATTTTAAAAATTAAAGTTAAATTTTTTATTAACTTAAAAATTTATTTTTCTTAAAAAAATTAAACTTAAATTTTTAACTTAAAATTTTATTTTAAAATTAAAGTTAAAATTAAAATAAAATAAAATAAAATAAATTAAAATAAATTAAAATTAAAACTCGAAATTTAAAAATTTATTTAAAAAGATATTTTAAAGTTAACTTTAAAAATTATTTTAATTTAAAAATTATTTTAACTTAAAAGATTATTTTAAAAATTATTTTAACTTAAAAATTTTTAAAAATGATTTTAAATTAAAAATTATTTTAAAAATTATTTTAACTTAAAAAATTATTTTAACTTAAAAAATTATTTTAAAAATTATTTTAACTTAAAAATTGTAAAAATTATTTTAAATTAAAAATTATTTTACAAATTATTTTAAAAATGATTTTAACTTAAAATTTATTTTAACTTAAAAGATTATTTTAAAAATTATTTTAAATTAAAAATTGTTTTAAATTAAAAATTATTTTAAATTAAAAATTATTTTAAAAATTGTTTTATCTTTAAAAATTATTTTAACTTAAAAATTTTTAAAATTATTTTAAATTAAAAATTATTTTACAAATTATTTTAAAAATTATGTTAACTTAAAAATTATTTTAACTTAAAAATTATTTTAACTTAAAAATTATTTTGAAAATTATTTTAACTTAAAAATTATTTTTTAAAAAAATTAAACTTAAATTTTTTTTAAACTTAAACTCTTTTTCAACTTAATAATTTATGTTAAAAATTAAACTTAAACTTTTAACTTAAAAATTTCTTTCAAAATTATTTTTTTTAAAAAAAAAAACCAGAGTAAAAAACCAGGGGCGGGCGCCCCTGGTATATTGACCCGGGGCGCCCGGGAGGGACTCCGGGCGCCCCGCCCGGAAGGGACTCCGGGCGCCCCGCCCCACTTGACCCCGGGCGCCCGGAACCCCGTATATATTGGGGGGCAGGGGCGCCCCCTCCACTTGCACCTCCTCCATTCGCTTTCGTCCAAGCTTCTTCCAAGCTTTACTACGAAAGCGTTCAAAAGTAAATTTTTTCCTCGTTCTACGGTTAATACGCGGTCGCGAATCAACCGAGGTCGTCAGTTCTAAAAATATTTTGGCAATGGCTCCTCGGTAAAATTCTTGTCTTCTATCTAAATTTTTAGAATTTTGTTGCATGTTTGTTTTCTTTAATTAGTATAATTTTGTTTCATAATTTAGGAAACGTTCTAAATCTGGTGCTGGACCCTCTACTCCCAGTGTTGACCCTAGGTTTCCCACTGATGAACTTAGGATTAAGTTTGAGTCGACCATCTACATGGCCATTAGGACTAAATGTGTAGATAGAGCGTTCTTTTTACGCTCTTGCGCTCCAGCTATAGAAGTTATAACCCACTACAACTTGCGAAACCTTGTTGAATGTACTAGTCCTGTAAATATAAGTTTGTGTGCCGAGTTTTATAACAACCTAGTGAAAGTAGACGACCTTACCTATACTACTAGGGTAGCTGGCATTGATATCACGCTATTCCCTACTACCATCAGGGACTTTTTGGAGATACGACCATCTACCTGTCCCTTTCAGTGCTATCCTCCCAGGAATCTACCATTTGGAGATCCCTACTCGCATATTACTCTTGATACGATTTATTCGTATTTCTTTGGGGGCGAGCGAGTACCCACTGTGACCCAGTTTAGGTCAGTTACCCTTCGAGTCTAGGATTACGCCCTTTATAGGGTCTTAGTCTTTTGCATCCTACCATTGAGCACTCGCGACATCGCGGTGATGCGCCCATTCCACTCTTTTCTTCTCTACGCCCTGTGTCATAGGTTAGATATTGACATCAACCTACATATCTTTTCCACCATTATCTACTCGGCCGCGTGACTAGTGGGCGAGTTCATATGCCCTACTGTCACATTCTGACAGCATATATGTCCTCTTTGGACATTGATGTCACCAGAGGTGCATCCGCTATATGACCGAGTTTGACATTATAGGAGCTAGGAACTTTTCCCTAGCTAGCATTCATATAGATGGCGCGGGTATCATGTCTTGGCAGAGGGGGGCTCAGCACCAGCCCGACCCAGATGCTCAGCAGGAGGAGGCAGAGCATGATGAGTTTTTTCTCGCACTGTTTCCTGACGAGGCCGCTCCTGCCCCAGCACCAGCTCGAGCCCCACATCCCGCACCTCGCACTCTAGCTGATCGAGTATCCGAACTAGAGAGAGCTATGTGGAGCCTCCAACAGGAGTCCTCCGAGTTTCACCGAGACATACGGCGAGAGGTCTCCAACTTACGACGAGAGGTGCGACAGGAGGTCTCCGATCTACGACGAGATGTGCGGCAGGAGATCTCCGACCTACGACGAGACCTACAAGAGGATGACCGGACCCGACATACTGAGCTGTTGGCACTACTTCGGTCTCTGGGCTCCGGACCACCTCCTTCATCATCTCAGTAGTTATATTTGTTATATAACTCTGTTATGACACTATTACAGATCTTGTAGTACATCTTGATCTACTGATTATCACTTCAGATTTGATTGGTTCTGCTTTAACTTAATAGACTAGAATTTTCAAAATTGTTTTCAAAAATAATTATCTTAAATCCTAGGTTAAAATTGTTTTTCAAAACTTTCTTACTTTTAGAATTTCAAAATAATTTTAGCCTTAGACTAGAAAAATCCCATTAGAAATCATGTTCCCCTAGGAATAGTATTTGAGCATCTCACCAACATCCTAGGTTTACCTTGCTTGTGATTGACAAACATAGAAAGGCGTGAGATGCATAGGCCAGTTGCCTGGACTTAAGATGCTTATGTCAGTGCATCGATATAAGTCTGGGCGTTAAATACCAAACATATATTAATCAAGTTAATTTATTCAGTTCAGTCAACCGCTAACTGATTACAATGAACTTAACTTAACTAACCAAGTGAAAGCTGCTATCTTCTGATAGTCAGTAAGTACCTAATTGGTTAGACAGCTATTTTAGATGTCAGGTTTAGGGGGAGGATTAAATCAACACTTAGCACTAAAATTATTTTCTCCACCTTAAACATAATATCTTTTCTAATTTTTTTTTCAGTTTTAAAATTGAATTTCGGTTTTCAAATTTAAAGTTTTTACAAACTTAGTCAATGTTGAAAAGTAGGCTTTCAAACTTAGTTTTGAAATCTTTAATTTTGAAAACTTATGTTTCAAATTCTTTTTAAACTTATTTTTGAAAACTAGCTTTTTTAAAACTAAATTCTTCAATTAGATTTTATAAACTAAAATTTTTGAATCTATTGCAAACTTAGTTTTAATCAGTTCTGAAAAGTAAATAGTTTTTAAACTCAGCTTTAAAATTTTTGATTTTTCATGTTTGAAAAATGTTTCAAAATTGAAACTTAGTTTGAAAATTTAAACCTTAATCTTAAACCTTGGTTTTGAAAATTCATGTTTGTAAAATGTTTCAAAGTTGAACCTTATTTTGAAAATTTAAATTTTTTTTAAAAAAATTTGGAACTTAAACACTTATATTTGAAAATTAGTCTATCTAAAACTTAGCTTTCCTAAACTTATACTTGAAAATTAGTTTTTAAACTCTTGTTTGAAAATTCTTGTTGAGTTCAGTATCTTTAAAAATTACTCAAAATATAATAAATACTTAGTTATTTTTCAAAACTTAGCTATGTTACAAAAGATAAGAAATAAAAGCTAAATTACTATGTGTTAAAATTTAAACTCCCCCAAGTTAACTTGACATCATTTCTTAAAATTTTTTGTTACTTTGTTTGTACTCTGTATTATTGATTATGTCCTTATTTGATGAATGCCAAAGAGGGAGGGATAGGTGGTTAAGTTAGAGCAACTAAATGCAAATTTGAAAAACTAACTTAAAACCTTAAAAACCTCAAAAATCATGCTTGATTTTTGCATATGTTTTAACTAACTTAACCAGGTTGTCATTCCATCAAAAAGGGGGAGATTGTTGGTGCGGTTAGCACTAATGGTCTAACTCAAGTTTTGATGAATGACAAATTAGGTTAAGTTAGGTGTGTCGTTATCTAACACTCTGATCGAGTGTGCAGGCTAAGTCCAGACAGGTCGACGGGTTGACCGGATGTCTGGTACGAAGTCCAAGCGAGTCGACAGGCTGACCGGACGTTTTGCGAGAAGTCCAGCTAGGTCGACGGGCTGACCAGATAGTTGGCGAGAAGTCCAGACGGGTCGAAGGGTTGACCGGACGTCTGGCAGGTGAGTAAAGGTAAGTCACTGGAAGGGAGTGACTGTGAGGACGCGTTCCCAGGAAGGGAACATTAAGCGACGATCCGGCTTAGATCCATTTCGGATATCTAAGTCAAGATCGTGACTAGATTCCGGTCTTGGAAAGACGGAATCTAAGTCATACTTTTTATATTGAACTCATAAACTGTGCTAACACTTTGTTTTGCAGGATATACATTATCTATTTACCTCAAACTAACCTTGTCTTGCAGAAAAGAGGTTCCCTAGAGAAAGGTGGTCCGGGTGCCCGGAGGGGATCCAGGTGCCCGGAGGGGATCCGGGTGCCCGGAGGGGATCCGGGTGCCAGGAGGGGATCCGGGTGCCCGGAGGGGATCCGGGCGCCCGGAGGTGAATTCTATCCTGATCGCGACGTCGACACGTGGAGCTCGCTGATTGGACCTGCTACGTCACACCAGGGCGCCCGGAAGGGATCCGGGGCGCCCCGAGCCTCATATAAAAGAAGGGGTAGGGGTGGAGCCTCAACAACAACTCTGAATTGAAGAACTCGCTCTCCTGTGCTCCTACGACGCTGCAAAGCTCCGACAAATGCGCTGCTTCTCTTTTTAAAGTCTCTTATTTTGTCGGTATTGCTTTAATTATTTCATTAGCATTTTCTATACTTAGTTTGTAATATCTTTCGAACTGCTAGTGAATTGCCCATCGAAAGCACCCTCGTGTGCGGGCCTTGGAGTAGGAGTCGCTAAAGGCTCCGAACCAAGTAAAATTGGTTCTTGTGTTAGCATTGCATTGTTTTACTTTTCCGCTGTGCTTACTCTTATCGACGAATTTTTTATAATCGATATTCACCCCCCCCCCCCCTCTATCGAACGTCTATGATCTAAAAAGTGGCTGAGGAACTAGATAGTTATCTCATTATGTCCACTCACGGGACCATCCATGGTAGAGTGTTTTCCCACGGGCAGTGACTATTTATATACCCTGACTACCCATGAGACCCATTTGTGGTAGCACGTTATACTAATCAAGAGTTGTTATATGCTTATTATATTCTAGTTACCCATATATTTGTGCAGGTTTGGATGTATAGTATGTACTCCCGATTTATGGGTTATACCTGGTTGAGTAGGTTAGAGGGTTAAGAGATTGTTTATGGCTTAACTAGTAGACGATTGTACTGATACTCTTACTTTTGTAGTAAGTATTATTCTTGAGACTGCATCCTTTGATCTCCTTATAGTTTAGTATCATGCACTATCTTCTTATACTTGTTGAGTATTTTGTACTCACTACCCATTTTTTCTTTGACCTTTCAGGTGAGTAGATAGTGTTAGAGTGTATACTGAAAGCCTAAGCTTTTGTAGACATTTGTTTTGAATAAAGAATCACATTTGGTCAAATTTTCTACATTTATTTGTAGTTGTTCAAATAATTTATATTGTAGATAACATAGTATGTGGTGTCACATACAGAAAATAATGTTATCAGTACCTTATAAATTATAAACAGTAGCTCACGACCAAGATGGAAAGGAACAAACCACTGGTAGGTCGTAGTGTAATTAGGTATTAGTTTATCTTAACTATATAATTACACTAGTACACTTATAGTATATTGAGTATGACCATTAGAGGTTGTTTCCTTTATACTGACTTTATAAAGGAACAAAGACCTCAGTTATTATGGAAGTGTGTACTCTTAATCCTAATATAATAACAAGCACATATATTTGATATTTATTTCTTTAATTTGTCAATGGGTGAGATTTAGTTTGATAAATCAATAAGCCCGATAAGTTGGGAAATGATATCACTTATAGTGTGTGTTGTTGATTATAGAAGGAAATTGTGTCCTAGTGATCTAGGTTGATAATGTCCCCAAGAGCAGTTCATAAGGATTGTCATGTTAAATCCTACAGGTGGACTTATGTTGGTTGCTACTCGGAAAACCTAGAGGTTCCACTGTACAAAAATTTTGTACAAAGGTCTGAACCTTTTCCTAGCTACCATGTGTTCTTTTAAATTAAATTTTGGATCGCCTGCGGAACTTAACACGTTTGATCCAAAACTTAATCTATTTGTTCTTTTAGGTTTTGACTTGGATCTCCTGCGGAACTTAACACGTTCGACCCAAGTCTCCTTAAGTTATTAATTCCATTAAATATTAATTTCCATAATTGGTTCCCAGTACTGACGTGGCGAGGCACATGACCTTCTTGGATATGAGAGCAACCACCACCGACTAGACAAAACCTTTTATAGAAATCTAATATTTAATTTCCTAAAATAACTTTAGGTTAACCGAAAAGAACAATCAAATCACAAGGAAAAGAAAAAATAAAAGAACACAACATCGAAAAACATATTCGAAATTCTAGAACGTAAGCCTCTTGTATTTGGTATTATTTCCATAAATAACTAGCATGATGCGGAAAGAAAAATTACTAGTTATACCTTGTAGAAAAACCTCTTGATCTTCTACCGTATTCCTCTTCTAACCTTGGACGTTGTGTGGGCAACGATCTTCCGAGATGAGAAACCACCAACCACCTTCTTCTCCTCCTAGCTAGGTTCGGCCACAAAGAAAGAAGCTTCACCAAGGAAGAAAACCAAAACACCAACCAAGTTCCAAGAGATGCTAGCTTCCTCTCCTTCTTCTTCTTCTTCTCCAAGTAGTATCCGGCCACCACAAGAGCTCCAAGGGAATAGAGGGGTTCGGCCACCACAAGAGGAAGAGAGGGAAAGGATGGCCGGCCACACCAAGGAACAAAAGAGGGAGAGAAAATAATAGAGGTTGTCTCTCATGAAGGCACCCTCACCCCTTCTTTTATATTCCTTGGCCTAGGCAAATTAGGAAATTTAATTACAATAAAATTTCCTTAATTTCCTTGACATGATTTAATTGAGAAAAATAAAATAAAATTTCCCAATTGAATTCAGTGGCCGGCCACATCATGAAGAACAAATTGGACAAGTTTCAATCCACAATTAAAACTTCCTAATTTGTTTCCGGAAATTTTAAAAATAAAATTTCTCTTCAAAAATCTCTTCATGGTTGATAAAAGAAAATTTCTATAATTTTAATTTTATCAACATGTGAATAATTTTAAAGAGAAAATAAAATATCTCACCAATCTACAAATAAAGAAAGAGATCTAATCTCTTTCTTTAATCTTTTGTAGATATTTTATAAGAGAGATATTTTAATTTAAATTCTCTTTAATAAATTATTTCTTCCACATAATAAAAATTAAAATTAAAATTCCTTTTTAATTTAATTTGGCCGGCCCCCACTAGCTTGGGTTCAAGCTAGGGCCGGCCACCCAATTTTATACCTAGGCCGGCCCTAGCTTGGTTCCCAAGCTAGCTTGGTCGGCCCCCAATTGGTGGGTATAGAAGGTGGGTATAGAACTCTATGTTGGTTGCTACTCGGAAAACCTAGAGGTTCCACTGTACAAAAATTTTGTACAAAGGTCTGAACCTTTTCCTAGCTACCATGTGTTCTTTTAAATTAAATTTTGGATCACCTGCGGAACTTAACACGTTTGATCCAAAACTTAATCTATTTGTTCTTTTAGGTTTTGACTTGGATCTCCTGCGGAACTTAACACGTTCGACCCAAATCTCCTTAAGTTATTAATTCCATTAAATATTAATTTCCATAATTGGTTCCCAGTACTGACGTGGCGAGGCACATGGCCTTCTTGGATATGGGAGCAACCACCACCGACTAGACAAAACCTTTTATAGAAATCTAATATTTAATTTCCTAAAATAACTTTAGGTTAACCGAAAAGAATAATCAAATCACAAGGAAAAGAAAAAACAAAAGAACACAACATCGAAAAACATATTCGAAACTCTAGAATCGTATGCCTCTTGTATTTAGTATTATTTCCAAAAATAACTAGTATGATGCGGAAACAAAAATTACTAGTTATACCTTTTAGAAAGACCTCTTGATCTTCTACCGTATTCCTCTTCTAACCTCGGACGTTGTGTGGGCAACGATCTTCCGAGATGAGAACCACCAAGCACCTTCTTCTTCCTTACAAGTTTCGGCCATCAAAACTTCTCCTAGGATGAAGAGGTTCGGCCACCACCACCATGCTCCAAGGGATGCTAGAAAAGAGGCTTCTTTTCTCTCCTTCTTCTCCTTCTTAGATCCGGCCACCAAAGATATCTCCACCATGAGAAGGTTTCGGCCACACAAAGGAGAGGAGAGGAAAGAAAGGGCCGGCCACACCCAAAGAGAAAAGAGAGGAAAAATAGAATAGAGTCGTTCCCCTTGAAGCTTCCTCTACCCCTCTTTTATAATCCTTGGTCTTGGCAAATAAGGAAAATTTAATAAAAACTTCCTTAATTCTTTTTCCATTGAAAAGGAAAATTTATTTAATTAAAATAATTTTCTCTTTTCAAATTATAATGGTGACCACTCTTCTCCCCAAAACAAGGAGAGTTTTAATTAAAACAAAATTAAAACTTCCTAATTTGTTTCTAGAAATTTATAAAAATTTCTCCAATAATTTTAATCCTTCATGATTGGTTAATAAAAAGAAATTTTATAAATTAAAATCTTTCTTTTAAACATGTGGATAATTTCCAAAAAGGAAAGTTATCTCTAAAAATTAAAATCTCCTTTCAATCTACAAATAAGGAAAGATATTAAATCTTTTCTTAATCTTTTGTAGAAACTAATAAAAGAGAATTTTTAATTTTTAAACTTTCTTTTAAATCATGAATATAATTAAAAGGAAAGTTTTTACCAAAATTAAAATCAACCTTTTAATCTACAAATAAGGAAAGAGATTTTAACTCTTATCTTAATCTTTTGTAGAATCTTATAAAAGGAAGGATTTAAATTTTTAAACTCTCTTTTAAATTATATTATCCACATAAGAAAAATTTTAAAATTAAAATTCCTTTTTATTTTAATAGGGACGACCACATGAATTCACCCATGAACATACCCATGGCCGGCCCTAGCTTGGTCTCCAAGCTAGCTTGGCCGGCCCCTATAGGATAGGTAAGAAGGTGGGTATAGGTGGGTATAATACTCTATAATTAAGAGGCTACGATAGGGACCGAGAGGAGGAATTGGTTTTGGTCTCCCGATAAAATTAAGCATCCCGTGCTCGCCCCGAACACACAACTTAATTTTATCAATAATAATTCATTCCACTAGAGAACTATTATTGAACTACCGCACCAATCCCAAATTACATTTTGGGCTCCTTCTTATCATGAGTGTGTTAGTCTCCCTGTGTTTAAGATAACAAATGTCCACTAATTAAGTAATTTACTGACAACTCACTTAATTAATATCTAGCTCCAAGAGTAGTACCACTCAACTTCATCGTCATGTCGGACTAAGTCCACCTGCAGGGTTTAACATGACAATCCTTATGAGCTCCTCTTGGGAACATTCTCAACCTAGATCACTAGGACACAGTTTCCTTCTATAATCAACAACACACACTATAAGTGATATCATTTCCCAACTTGTCGGGCTTATTGATTTATCGAACTAAATCTCACCCATTGATAAATTAAAGAAATAAATATCAAATATATGTGCTTGTTATTATATTAGGATTAAGAGCACACACTTCCATAATAACTGAGGTCTTTGTTCCTTCATAAAGTCAGTACAAAAGGAACGACCTCAAATGGTCCTACTCAATACACTCTAAGTGTACTAGTGTAATTATATAGTTAAGATAAATTAATACCTAATTACACTACGACCTTCCAATGGTTTGTTCCTTTCCATTATGGTCGTGAGCTACTGTTTATAATTTATAAGGTACTGATAACATCATCCTCTGTGTGTGACACCACACACCATGTTATCTACAATATAAATTAATTGAACAACTACATTTATCATAAATGTAGACATTTGACCAATGTGATTCTTATTTCTAGATAAATGTTTATACCAAAAGCTAGGCTTTTAGTATACACTCTAGCACTCTATAAATAAGAGGCTACGATAGGGACCGAGAGGAGGAATTGGTTTTGGTCTCCCGATAAAATTAAGCATCCCGTGTTCGCCCCGAACACACAACTTAATTTTATCAATAATAATTCATTCCACTAGAGAACTATTATTGAACTACCGCACCAATTCCAAATTACATTTTTGGGCTCCTTCTTATTATGAGCGTGTTAGTCTCCCTGTGTTTAAGATATCGAATGTCCACTAATTAAGTGAGTTACTGACAACTCATTTAATTAATATCTAAGTCCAAGAGTAGTACCACTCAACCTTATCGTCATGTCGGACTAAGTCCACCTGCAGGGTTTAACATGACAATCCTTATGAGCTCCTCTTGGGGTCATTATCAACCTAGTATCTCTAGGACACAGTTTCCTTCTATAATCAACAACACACACTATAAGTGATATCATTTCCCAACTTATCGGGCTTATTGATTCATCGAACTAAATCTCACCCATTGATAAATTAAAGAAATAAATATCAAATATATATGCTTGTTATTATATTAGGATTAAGAGTACACACTTCCATAATAACCGAGGTCTTTGTTCCTTTATAAAGTCAGTATAAAAGAAACGACCTCAAATGGTCCTACTCAATACACTCTGAGTGTACTAGTGTAATTATATAGTCAAGATAAACTAATACCTAATTACACTACGACCTTCTAATGGTTTGTTCCTTTCCATTTTGGTCGTGAGCTACTGTTTATAAGGTACTGATAACATTATCTTCTGCATGTGACACCACATGCTATGTTATCTACAATATAAATTAATTGAACAACTACAAACAAATGTAGATAATTTGACCAAATGTGATTCTTTATTCAAAACAAATGTTTACAAAAGCTTAGGCTTTCAATATACACTCCAACAATCTCCCACTTATACTAATGACTAAGCTGCCATATCTTCTACCATACATCTGATTCCCATTCCCTCCACATGCCGATCGAAAGCTTTCGCCGGAAGGGCCTTAGTGAAAGGATCTGTCAGGTTATCTGCTGATGCAATCTTGGCGATGACAACTTCTCCTCGCTTCACGATATCTCGTATCAGGTGGTACTTGCGCTCTATATGTTTACTTGCCTTATGAGCTCGTGGTTCCTTCGAGTTTGCAACTGCACCGCTATTATCACAATAAATTGTGATGATTTTGGGCAAACCAGGAATCACATCTAAGTCCATTAGAAAGTTCCTGAGCCATACTGCTTCTTTAGCTGCCTCAGAGGCTGCTACATACTCAGCTTCCATGGTTGAGTCCGAAACGCATTTCTGCTTAACACTCCTCCATGAAATGGCTCCACCTCCTAAAGTAAACACATAGCCTGATGTAGACTTCTTATTATCCCTATCTGATTGAAATCTAATGTAACCCACAGGGAGCGGATCGTCTCCTTGGTAAACTAGCATATAATCTCTAATCCTTCTTAGGTACTTTAATATATGCTTTCCATTGTCCAGGGTTACTCGATATCTGCTGACCATGCCCATGGCAAAGCAGATATCGGGTCTCATAGCATTGCATACATTAGGCTTCCTACGAAGCATAAGGAACTGCTTTCATGTCCTCTATCTCTTTCGATGTCTTTGGAGACATCTCTTTAGATAGAGCTACTCCATGTCTAAAAGGTAGGAAACCTTTCTTGGAATCCTGCATGCTAAAGCGAGCAAGGATTGTATCTATATATGAAGCTTGGGACAGACACAACATTTTTTCTTACGATCCCTTATAACTTTGATCCCAAGAATGTGCACAATCTCCTAAGTCCTTCATATCAAATTGTTTGGACAGCCATACCCTTACGTCGATAATACCTTGACATTGTTGCCAATTAACAAAATATCATCTACGATAGTACAAGAAATACCACCACGTTTCCGTTACACTTCTTATATACACAAGATTCATCCGGACTTTGAATAAATCCATATGACTGGATTACTTCATTAAACCGGATGTTCCAAGATCTTGAAGCTTGCTTTAGTCCATAAATGGACCGATTGAGCTTGCACACTAGATGCTCTTTGCCTTTTCAATGAACCCTTCCGGTTGCTTCATATGGATATTCTCTTCAAGACTTCCATTAAGGAAAGCATCTTGACATCCATTTGCCAAATCTCATAATCCATATGAGCAACAATGGATAAGAGTATCCTGAACTCCTTGTGGAAAAGGTCTCCACAACACTTTCTCGTTCTAGTGTACCTTGCAACAAGCCTACTTTGAAGGTTTCTACCTTCCCGTCTATCCCTCTTTTCATTTTGTAGATCCACTTGCATCCAACGGCTTTTACACCATCGGTGGTTCTACAAGCTCCGCCTCATTAGAATACATAGACTCTATTTCGAATTCATTGCCTTTTGCCAAGATCGCATCTATATCTTGGAGTGCTTCATATGTTCGGGGATCAGGTTCATGTTTACCCGGGATCAAGTCCAAAGACTCTCCCAAAACATGAATCTTCAGTCGCCTTACAACCCTCCCACTACGACGAGGCATCCGTGGTTGTGTATCATGTGTGACACGTGTTGCAGTCTCTTGTGGTACTTCATCTTGTACTGTTGGTACTGAAGTAGACGTGTCCTCTCTAAGTTCTTCTAAAACAACTTTGCTACTGGGCTTGTGATCCATTATATAGTCTTCTTCTAAAAACTGTGCATTGGTGCTAACAATGACCTTCTGGTCTTTAGGACTATAAAATAAACCACCTTTTGTTCCTTTGGGATATCCTACAAACACGCGAACTTCTGTACGAGATTCTAACTTATCAGCATCCGGTTTCAGCACATGTGCTGGACTACCCCAAATCCGAATATGTCTTAGACTGGGTTTTCGCCCATTCCACAATTCTATGGGAGTAGAAGAAACTGATTTAGAAGGTACTAAGTTCAGAACGTATACTGCTGTTTCCAGAGCATATCCCCAAAACGAATTTGATAATTCTGAATAACTCATCATCGATCTAACCATCTCCATAAGAGTCCTATTCCTTCGTTCTGCTACACCATTCTTTTGGGGTGTTCCAGGTGCAGACAATTGAGATTGAATCCCAGCCTCTGATAAGTAATTCCTAAACTCTCCTAAGAGGTATTCGCCACCACGATCAGATCGTAGTGTCTTGATACTTTTACCTAATCGTTTCTCCATATCAGCCTTGTATTCTTTGAACTTATCAAAACACTCGGACTTACGGCGCATTAGGTAAATGTATTCGTATCTTGAATAATCGTCTATGAAAGAGACAAAATATTCAAAACCTCCTCTTGCTTGGACAGACATAGGACCACACAAATCAGAGTGAACCAATTCTAACACTTCTTTGGCTCTATACCCCTTGGCCTTGAACGACCTCTTGGTCATTTTTCCTTCTAAGCAGGATTCACAAGTTGGAAAATTTTTCAACTCTAATGAACTCAAAAGTCCATCGGCTATAAGCCTCTGAATCCTACTCAAGTTAATATGACCAAGCCTTAGATGCCAAAGATATGCTTGGTTCATTTCCGAAGGTTCTTTTCTCTTATTAGAATTGGAAGATGAGTTATAAATTTCCATGTTATGCTTTGTGGAAGAAATTGGATTTAAAGTATACAAATTGCCAACTAATGCACCAGAACAGATAATCACTTTATTTCTTTTAATAACTACATCGTTACTAAAGGAAACTGAATATCCATCTAAAAACAGTTTAGAAACTGAAATTAAATTCTTTCTAAAGGGTACATAAAGACAATTTCTTAAAATCAAATTTCTATTTCTACTAAAAGATAAGTAGACGTCTCCCAACAGCTGCTACTTTAGTAGCATTGCCCATGTAGACGGTAATCTCTCCTTCAGATAGTCGTCGGGTTTCTGGAACCCCGAAGGAATGCAGACATGATCGATGGCTCCGTGATCTACACACGGTCTTTGGTAGATAACACCGCTAAACATGTTTCAACAACTAGAGCATGAGATATACCTTTATTTTGGTTCCTACGAGGACAGCCCGCCTTTGCTTGCAGATGAAGCACTTGCCCTTGGGCTTCTTCACTCCCGTACACTGAGATTTATTCACTTTCTTTCGAGCCGACTTGTTTCTTCTTCTTCTTTCCTTTCGGTTTAGAAGTAGAACCATTTTCGATAGTGAATTTGAGAATTGTGACGAAATAATCCTTCTCTGTCAGTAGTTTCCCTAATGAATAAATCCTTTTATTCATATTATAGTTCAAGGCGAACCGCTCAAAACTTCTAGGTAGCGTTGGAGGATCATATCGATCCGGGTTTCCCATCAATTTCTCCTCCAAGGATCTGTATCTCGTTCAGATAAGCCATCATCTTTAGGATATGATCCCTTACAGGAGTACCCTCTTGCATGGTGGCTGTCATTATCTTTCTCATAGCTTCTTGTCAAGAAGCCCTATCCTGATGACCAAAGAGTTCCTTGAGATTGTTCATAATATCATAAGCTGTTGGTAAATCTTGATGCTGATGTTGCAATACATTTGACATTGAAGCCAACATGTAACACCGCGCCATCTCATCTGCCTTTACCCATCTCTTATGATATTCAATCTCCTCTTTGGTAGATTCACCAGTGGGTGCATCAGGACAAGGTTCAGTCAGTACAAATTTATAGCTTTCAGCAGTCAGAACAATGTCCAGGTTCCTTTTCCAATCTATGTAATTAGGTCTAGTAAGTCTATTTTGTTGAAGTATGATGGACAGTGGGTTGAAAGTCATCCTAAGAATCACAAATAACTTTTGGTCAGAACTCTAAATTTAGAATAATATTGATTCCTCAAACAATACTATTTTAAATTAACCAACACCTCATAACACCGTGAATTTTGTATGTCACGTTAGTGTGGACGTATACAAATTCAACATTTGTAAAAGGAGGATTTTAACCCATTAATTTTATTATCTTGTCAATCCTAACTTTTGACAAATAAAATTAATAGTTGGCATTATTTGGTCACACAAATAATAGCAGTGACTCCGATGGGGAGGATACTATTAGATGTGTCTAAGTGTATACCATTACTTGACACTAAGTTCATTAATAAGATTATGCCCCTTCCGTTGGGGAAGATCACACGCTCTTAATTAACTTCCTATAGTCATCCAAAAATGGAAGTATGTTCTAGTGATCCGCAAACAAGCTCATCCGTTATGGAGGAAGGCACTCAGAGCCAACGCGCAAGCTTGTTTGCATCACTTACAAACCAGTAATGGAGACCATTGGATTTACTTAAAAATCTCTCTCCCACTTAGTTATTTATAAATGAGGAATTTTAACTATGCTAGCCTACTAAACTTGTAAACTATCATGCACACATAGCACAATATAAAAGCAATAAATAGAAAATCTAATTTTCAACTATTATGACTTTTATCTCTAGTTGTCCTCCGTGTGTTGTCATCCCAAGCTGCTGCCATATTTGGCCACCGCTACCAGGTCTAGCTGTCGCATTCATCTTGCTCCTTGTTCCGCTGCGCCTCTGGTCCTTAGAAGGTTCCACGCTTTGCAAGATTCGATCCGCGACATAAATAGAATTTTACATTTTTGATCCTATATTCCATAAAAGGAATGTACATGTATCTAGATCAAAAATAAAATCCTAATAAAACTAAATACAGCTCCTGCTGTATTTTAATATAATCACGCACACACATATAAATGCCCATGACATGTCCAAGGGTCCAATCACACACATAATAACTAAAAGCCATAATAGTTGGATCCTGCATCCACAAAGTTAGCACATCCTACTATTAACCTGCCTAAATTATGTATGACATGTGCATAATTAACCTAATACCAAATACACAGAGGCAAAACCCTAGCTCTGATACCAATTGTTAGTTACTACTCGGAAAACCTAGAGGTTCCACTGTATAAAAATTTTGTACAAAGGTCTGAACCTTTTCCTAGCTACCATGTGTTCTTTTAAATTAAATTTTGGATCGCCTGCGGAACTTAACACGTTTGATCCAAAACTTAATCTATTTGTTCTTTTAGGTTTTGACTTGGATCTCCTGCGGAACTTAACACGTTCGACCCAAGTCTCCTTAAGTTATTAATTCCATTAAATATTAATTTCCATAATTGGTTCCCAGTACTGACGTGGCGAGGCACATGACCTTCTTGGATATGGGAGCAACCACCACCGACTAGACAAAACCTTTTATAGAAATCTAATATTTAATTTCCTAAAATAACTTTAGGTTAACCGAAAAGAACAATCAAATCACAAGGAAAAGAAAAAATAAAAGAACACAACATCGAAAAACATATTCGAAATTCTAGAACGTAAGCCTCTTGTATTTGGTATTATTTCCATAAATAACTAGCATGATGCGGAAAGAAAAATTACTAGTTATACCTTGTAGAAAAACCTCTTGATCTTCTACCGTATTCCTCTTCTAACCTTGGACGTTGTGTGGGCAACGATCTTCCGAGATGAGAAACCACCAACCACCTTCTTCTCCTCCTAGCTAGGTTCGGCCACAAAGAAAGAAGCTTCACCAAGGAAGAAAACCAAAACACCAACCAAGCTCCAAGAGATGCTAGCTTCCTCTCCTTCTTCTTCTTCTTCTCCAAGTAGTATCCGGCCACCACAAGAGCTCCAAGGGAATAGAGGGGTTCGACCACCACAAGAGGAAGAGAGGGAAAGGATGGTCGGCCACACCAAGGAACAAAAGAGGGAGAGAAAATAATAGAGGTTGTCTCTCATGAAGGCACCCTCACCCCTTCTTTTATATTCCTTGGCCTAGGCAAATTAGGAAATTTAATTACAATAAAATTTCCTTAATTTCCTTGACATGATTTAATTGAGAAAAATAAAATAAAATTTCCCCAATTGAATTCAAGTGGCCGGCCACATCATGAAGAACAAATTGGACAAGTTTCAATCCACAATTAAAACTTCCTAATTTGTTTCCGGAAATTTTAAAAATAAAATTTCTCTTCAAAAATCTCTTCATGGTTGATAAAAGAAAATTTCTATAATTTTAATTTTATCAACATGTGAATAATTTTAAAGAGAAAATAAAATATCTCACCAATCTACAAATAAAGAAAGAGATCTAATCTCTTTCTTTAATCTTTTGTAGATATTTTATAAGAGAGATATTTTAATTTAAATTCTCTTTAATAAATTATTTCTTCCACATAATAAAAATTAAAATTAAAATTCCTTTTTAATTTAATTTGGCCGGCCCCCACTAGCTTGGGTTTAAGCTAGGGTCGGCCACCCAATTTTATACCTAGGCCGGCCCTAGCTTGGTTCCCAAGCTAGCTTGGTTGGCCCCCAATTGGTGGGTATAGAAGGTGGGTATAGAACTCTATAAATAAGAGGCTACGATAGGGACTGAGAGGAGGAATTGGTTTTGGTCTCCCGATAAAATTAAGCATCCCGTGTTCGCCCCGAACACACAACTTAATTTTATCAATAATAATTCATTCCACTAGAGAACTATTATTGAACTACCGCACCAATCCCAAATTACATTTTTGGGCTCCTTCTTATTATGAGCGTGTTAGTCTCCCTGTGTTTAAGATATCGAATGTCCACTAATTAAGTGAGTTACTGACAACTCATTTAATTAATATCTAAGTCCAAGAGTAGTACCACTCAACCTTATCGTCATGTCGGACTAAGTCCACCTGCAGGGTTTAACATGACAATCCTTATGAGCTCCTCTTGGGGTCATTATCAACCTAGTATCTCTAGGACACAGTTTCCTTCTATAATCAACAACACACACTATAAGTGATATCATTTCCCAACTTATCGGGCTTATTGATTCATCGAACTAAATCTCACCCATTGATAAATTAAAGAAATAAATATCAAATATATATGCTTGTTATTATATTAGGATTAAGAGTACACACTTCCATAATAACCGAGGTCTTTGTTCCTTTATAAAGTCAGTATAAAAGAAACGACCTCAAATGGTCCTACTCAATACACTCTGAGTGTACTAGTGTAATTATATAGTCAAGATAAACTAATACCTAATTACACTACGACCTTCTTATGGTTTGTTCCTTTCCATTTTGGTCGTGAGCTACTGTTTATAATTTATAAGGTACTGATAACATTATCTTCTGCATGTGACACCACATGCTATGTTATCTATGTAGATAATTTGACCAAATGTGATTCTTTATTCAAAACAAATATTTACAAAAGCTTAGACTTTCAGTATACACTCCAACAACTTAGTCCGACATGACGATAAGGTTGAGTGGTACTACTCTTGGACTAAGATATTAATTAAATGAGTTGTCAGTAACTCACTTAATTAGTGGACATTCGACATCTTAAACACAGGGAGACTAACACACTCATAATAAGAAGGAGCTCAAAAATATAATTTGGGATTGGTGCGGTAGTTCAATAATAGTTCTCTAGTGGAATGAATTATTATTGATAAAATTAAGTTGTGTGTTTGGGGCGAACACGGGATGCTTAATTTTATCGGGAGATCAAAACCAATTCCTCCTCTCGGTCCCTATCGTAGCCTCTTATTTATAGAGTACTATACCTACCTATACCCACCTTCATACCCATGTTATAGGGGCCGGCTAAGCTAGCTTGGGGACCAAGCTAGGGCCGGCCACCCATGGACCAAGGCTTGGCCGGCCCTAGCTTGAACCTAAGTCTAGGTGGCCGGCCATTAAAAATACAAAAGGAATTTTAATTTTAAATTTTTTCTTTTGTGGAATACATGATTTAAAAGATAGTTTAAAAATTAAAATATTTCCTTTTATAAGATTCTACAAAAGATTAAGAGAAGAGTTAAATCTCTTTCCTTATTTGTAGATTAAAAGGTTGATTTTAATTTTGGTAAAAACTTTACTTATTTATCATCCACATGTTGAAAAGTTAAATTTTAAAATTATAGAAATTTCCTTTTATAGCATCAATCATGAAGGGATTATTAAAGAGAAATTTTATTTTAAAATTTCTCTGGAAGCAAATTAGGAATCTTTAATTTTTCTAGCGAAAAATTTCCTTGTTTGCTTATTTGATGTGGCCGGCCATATACACTAAGAAAAGGATTTTAATTTTAATTAATTAAAATTTTCCTTTTCAGTGGCAATAGAATTAAAGAAGGTTTTATTAAATTTTCCTTATTTGCCAAGGCTAAGGATTATAAAAGAGGGGGTTTGGGTGCCTTCACAAGACATAACCTCTATTCTATTTTCTCCCTCTTTTCTTCCTTGGTGTGGCCGGCCCCTTCAAGTTTTCTCCTCTCCTTGGTGTGGCCGAACCTTTCATCTTCCTTGGAGATCAAGTGGTGGCCGGATTTTAGCTTGGAGAAGAAGGAGAGAAAGCTTGCATCCCTTGGAGCTTGGTTGGTGGAAAAAGATCTTCATCCTTTGGAAGCTTTGTGCTTGGCCGAAACTTGAAGGAAGGAGAAGAAGGTGCTAGGTGGTCCTCGTCTCGGAAGATCGTTGCCCACACAACGTCCGAGATTAGAAGAGGAATACGGTAGAAGATCAAGAAGTCATTATTCACAAAGAAAGGTATAACTAATAATTGTTTTCCGCATCATGTTAGTTTTGTTTCTTTGTAAAAATACCAAATACAAGAGGCATGCGATTCTAATTTTTCGAATTAGTTTTCGAAGTTGTGTTCTTTTGTTTTTTTTTTCTTTTCCTTGTGATTTGATTGTTCTTAGTGGTTAACCTAGGGTTACTATGGGAAGGTTAAATATTTAATTTCCTTAAAAGACTTTGTCTAGTCGGTGGTGGTTGCTCCCATATCCAAGAAGGCCATGTGCCTCGCCATGCAGTACTGGAAGCCGATTTTGGAAATAGATATTTAATTGTCTTCGTGACCTAGGTGATTTGGATCGAACGTGTTAAGTTCCGCAGGAGATCCAAGTCTAAACCTAAAAGAACAAATAAATTAAACTTAGGATCAAACGTGTTAAGTTCCGCAAGCGATTCAAGTTTAATTTAAAAGAACACATGATAGCTAGGAAAAGGTTCAGATCTTTGTACAAAATTTTTGTACAGTGGAATCGTTAGGTTTTCCAAGTAGCAACCAACAGATAGAGGATATGTGTGTCGCTCAAAGGTCTTGGTTGTCAGCCTCACACCACACTCGAGATCATGTTTTTCCTGTTGTGTCTTGTTGTTTATATTTACGCTTTGTTTCATTCAGGGATTTTAGTCTTGTGATGTCCTTTTATTTGGACTTGTATTTGTTGTGTAAGTCATATCGATATACAGTCATTTATATTTTATTTTTATTGTGAGGGGATTGTGTAAATCCCTCTTTTGAGTGGTGGTTATATGTTTATCTTTCACAGAATATTTATTTCTGATTTGTGGACTTATATCATGTTGTATCAAATATTGTCACAAGAGGGTACCGTCAGTTCTATTGGACAAGTACACCTCTGGGACATGACAATTTTATTGGTATCAAATCATGGTTCGAGTTTTAATGCTAGGTTTTATATTTTTGGAATTTCCATTTCATTTTGATTTACGAGTTTTTAAGTTTGGGACGTAAGGTAAGCCATAGGACATCTCTGAGCTATAGAAAAGTAAGGTATAATTCTAGTGATTATCTTACCTTTTGTGTTCACTATTTTGTGTAATTTATTATTCGATGAGTTTAATATCATAGGAATTAAGGTATGGTTGGTTAATGATGTGTTAACTGCCAGCGCACGATTATCGTCAAGTAATGAAATTTATAAAAGTCGATCCCATGAGGATTGAAGCTTAAATGCTAGTTGGTTTTACACTTCAAATCTAACTAGACAAAATCAATAATAGGTTGTTTTGAGATTTTCGATCAAATGTAGAAGTAAAAGAATGAAAATTGAGGAAGTCCTTAATTTAGAAGATGTTCTAGGTCGAAGGTTTCATTGTAATGGTGGATGTTGTGCTATGAATTAACCCATTCCTAGTTCTCTGTTTGTATGTTTGTAGGACAGTCTAAACATTTACCGAATTCCACCCCGCGATGGTGTATCAGAGTACTTCCCTTGTCAATAACCAAGTACGCCATCAAGTGAAGAAGTAACTTAGAGAGCCTAGGTTTTCAGTAGAGTACCTCCGGTAACAAGGTCTCCCTTGGATATACGTCTCTAGATTATGTAGGTCACTTGCGTAGCGTATGATTAGGGGAAGCCCATTAGGTCAAGTGATAGACTTATCCATATATAGAATCGTCCTCCCTTAGGAGGTTACATTCCATATAGAAGGATAGTTACCTTAGATACTCAATTATAAACAAGTATCCTAAGGCCATGCCGAGCTATATCGGAACGTACACTCAAAAGAGACGATTATTTATGCATCTGATCAATGAAATTCAAGTTCATGCACAGTCTTAATTTAGACACACAGCAATGTATCTACTCAGAATAAGATCTATGCATACAAAAATGTAATCTAGATAGACAAATTCATGATCATAAGGGAAAAGCCTCTATGCAAGCATTTCATCAAACAGAACAAGTGCGTACAAGTTTCATCAAACAAGGAAATTGGCAATTCATAGAGTTTGCATCATCCACACATTACAATTACATCCTACGTCTTAGAACAATATAAATAAGCAAGAAATACAATCCAAACACTCAAAATATATAGAAATTTCCAAAATCCTAAGGAAAGGGAGTAGAAACTTATCCTTTAACATCGAATGAAGTGCTTGGAATGCTGACGAGGATGGAGCAACAGAATGACCTCAGATCGTCCAGATGACGGCTTTGAATGTAAGGATTCGACCTAGATGGTCTCCTCCCGTCCACCAAGCTTCCTCCTCTATAAAGGGGATGAAGTGTCTCTTAAATAGAGGTGAGGCATGGGGTGGTCGTGCCTCTAAGCACGACCTGAACATGGCTCTGGGCACCTGGTCGTGCCATTTGGTATGACCAAAGCTTTCTCTAGCTTTTGGTCGTGCCAAATAGCACGGCCAAAATAGAGTCTTCTTTGTTTATCCCTTCTGGGCCGTGTTATTTGACACGACCTGATATTTAAACCTACATTTCTAGAAGCATGGTCGTGTCTCAAGGCACAGTCAAGTTTAATTTTGCTTTGGAAAAAGGAATGGGAAGATTCTTGGTCGTGCCATTTGGCACAACCATGCCCATTTCTTCTCTGGCTCTTCTTCTTGGTTGTGCCATTTGGCACAACCTCTTACCTTCACTTCTTCCTTAGCCGTGCCTCAAGGCACGACCACCTTCCGGGGTGGTCTTCTTCTAAGTTTTCTCATGGCCATGTCTCAAGGCATGACCTCCTTCAAAAATGGGTTGGAACAAGAGGCACGGCCATGCCTCTAGGCATGGCCACCCCTTGCTTGCTGCTTCTTGGATGCGCTTCCTAGGATATGGCCGCCTCCTTGAGGCATGGTTAGGGGCACACCAGTATGAAATGTCACAATTAAGTTTGAGGAAAAGTTGTAGATCTCGAAGTTATCTTCACTTTGACACTTGGAACGACCCAAAACTCCAACCGAGCGAAAAGTTATGGCCGTTTTACTTTGCATTCGTGCACCAATCTAAAATCTGGCACGCCCATGCTTGAAGGCACGACCATGCCTTTTGTCCATGTGATTTTGCCCTAAAACTTCTCATGGTCGTGTTCCTCATCAAGTCATGGTAATGTGGGTGAAATTTGAGCATATTTTGACTTTGTTTAGACCCTGATATATTCCAAGGAACATGGAAATGTCGTTGGACATTATTGCTTGTTTTGTCTTTCGGAGTTGCTCCAAAGTGTACTCTTCATTTGTTTTCACTCCGAAAGGCATTCTTTTCATCCCAAAGTCCATATATGAGGGAGACATGGCCATGCCTTGGGGCATGGCTAGGTCTTAGCATTTCTTCAAATGATCTTCTTTTGTGTGTTTTGAATTTTTTTTTGCTTCAAATTGCTCCTGAAAATGAAAATAGACTCAGATCTCTAAATGCAAGATAGTAATTATGCTGAAATTAATATGATACAGGGTGAAAAAGCATAGATAATAGATAATGAATGCAAGAAGATTTGTGTTAAACCCTACAAAATAACATATATAATCTACGCATAACAATTGGACTCCCTCCAATTTTGTTGGATGGTGTAGCTGTTTCTAGACCTGTATATTAGGTACTAATTTATTCATTTCTAGCATGATGACACCTAGTGAGAAAGCCTTAATTTTTACTCATGGTCAAGGTCGACTATGGACATGATCAGTTGACATTTAGGACCCAAATCTGATGTTGAGGAAATGGATATGATGAGAACCTATTTCCCAACTAGAAGGAGAGTCAATTGAGTTGATATGATACACCTAAATTAAGTAATTGTCCTCTAGGAATAAATTATGATCAGTGCACTGAGGAGATGTAGACTAAGTTTCTTAAGAGCCATGATATTGCATCTGTAATTTACTTTTCGGTGTTGCTATTGTATAGTGATCTTGGTTCAGATTTCTAGAGCTTTATACCTTGTGATAATTTTAGGTACTTGAACAGTTGAACTTCAAACTGCAGCTTTTATATATGTAAGGATTAAGTCTCAATATATGTAACATAGGATAGGCTGTTGCTGTGCAAGATATGACTATATATGAGGTGTATGAAAGAAAGTTGTCATTTGTGCTTCATGTTGCTGGTGACTTGCGCACGTGGGAGTAGCAGAAGCATAATAGATTTATAACCCACAGAACAATGATTTCATATCTTAGGAGTAGATCATGTAGTTTTATAAGGGAATCTTAAATCCCTCATTATTGGAAATTTATTCATGATACTAGAATGGACTAGTATGTAGGTGTGCTATTTGATTGTTACATTTATATGGGATCTCTTAGTTCGAGTAGTAAATTTGGGGACTAAATTTTTATTAGCGGAGGAGAATGTAATATACGATAAATAAATAATAAGTGTTGTTTGAAAAATAACCTTACAAAATTTTCTATAATTTTTTAGGGATTTTTCATAATTAAAACTGAACCCGTATGATATTTTTAGGGAAAGAATTCAATTAATTAAAGATTAATTAATTAATCATTATTAATCAACCTTAAACATTTAACTTAATGTTACTGTACCCTAAAGGGAAAATTACCAATTCATTCACCCTCTCCCCATCTCTACGTCATCACCACCGACACCTTCTCCCTCGCGTACATCGTCGATCGTTGGCTGCCAGGCGTTGACGCCTGATGCCCATAGAATATATAGCTTTTTGGCATACTTTAACACACATTTACTTGTATTTTATGAGCATAATCTATGTTTATTGTACTCTATTTCATTATAATGTCATATTTCTACTTTTTTTTTTTATTTGGAGATCTACTTTTTTTGCTTATTTTCATTGATAGGACGTATTTTGGAGTAAAAATGGAGCAAAAGACACTTTAAAATATTTTGTGAAAATCCAGCAATATGACCTTGTCAAAAGGCATGGTCGTGTGTTCTTGCCTGTGGCAAAACAAGGGTAAACTGTGCCTCCCACCAGAGGCCAATCAAGGGGCAGCTGTGTGAAATCACACGACCGTGTCCTCTTTCAAAGCTGATTCAGAGGCTGGACATGCCAAATGACACAACCATGTCCCCTCCGTGGCCATTCATGCCATGGTCGTGCCAAAAGGCACGGTCATGCCTCTTTAGCCGAGACTATTCATGCCTAGGCTGTGCCAAAAAGCACGGCTGTGGCGGAGAAAATAAAGGGACCATGTCACGTGTAAACAAGGCTGAGTTGAATCTGGACAGACTATAGACTTATTTTTAAATGGGTATAACTTTGTGTTCGATTAAAATTACGGGTTGTTATTTATACCGAAATATAGCTAACTTGAAAATATGCAACTTTTCTTCAGGGTTCAACAGAGAATATTATGGTATAGTCATGCTAAAAGGCACGACCGTGACTCCCATCCATGGTCGTGTCACACACTCTGCCCAGACTGTAGATCAAATTTTGAACCACCATAAATTTTGGCTCAATTGGAGCCAAAGCTCGACCCAAATGTTAGAATATAGATAATTTCAAGGGCTACAACTTTGGTTCAGAGTGAAATACAAGAAAATCAGGTTTAATGCGTGAAAAATTTAGTTTACCAAACCCATGCAATCTTGGTTAATCTGGGCAGTTTGAAGAAGGTATAAAAGGGTCAAGAAATTCATTCTTTGACTCATCTTTGGTTTGGGGTTCCACCCCCATTCCTTGGGGAATAGTTCTCCCTCTTGGGAAAGCCCTAGATCTTCCATCTTTATCGATCTGTCTACCTTCGAATCAAGGATTGCAAGTAAGAAGACTGACAACACGTAGATAAGCATTCCTCTCTTCTCTATCTTATGTTTTGGATTGTAGGATGCTTAATTTCTCGTCTCTTATTTATAAATCCTTTATAATGGATCGTAGATCTCAAAATCAAGGATGTGCAAAATAACTATGATGTGATGTATAAACTATGTATTTGGATATTTTCTTATTCAATGAAGTATTTATGTCATGTTCTATATATTGTGCCTTCTATGTGTTTGATAAAATGTGTAAATGGTGTAAATATTAGATGTGTATTGATTATTTACCCCATGCAGGGGATACTCTAGATTGTACGACTTGGGGGGGCCTTAATGACAAGGGTATCCTTTTAATTGAACATCTAGAGTATCATCTTGAAAGGGAGCGTTGGGGTTGCAAGGTTGCAAACATAGTCCTATATTGAAAACACATGGAAAAGATCATGGGTTTATAAGAGAAAAGATATCTCCATTGGCATGAGGCCTTTTGGGGAGAGCCCAAGAGCAAAACCATGAGGGCTTAGGCCCAAAGTGGACAATATCATGCTATTGTGGAGATATCTAAATTCTTTTCGATCCTACAATTGGTATCAGAGTCCGGACTGCCAGAAGGTTTAACCACCGACTGCACAAGAGCTATGGTCTGATTGAGTCATGTGGGTACAATATTAACCTCGAACAAAGAAAGTGGGGGCTCCTATGTTCGGATCAAGAGAACTAGACACCAGGCAGGAAGTCCTAGTTGCGACTAGGCAATGAAGTCCCAGTAGGTCGGGTGGACCGAGGGGCAGGAAGACCTGGTGGGTCGAGGATCGGACGTGGGAAACCTATAGTCCTTTGTTTGAGGGGGGGATTGTTGGGGTTGCAAGGTTGCAAACATAGTCCCATATTGAAAACGCATGAAAAAGATCATGAGTTTATAAGAGAAAAGATATCTCCATTGGCATGAGGCCTTTTGGGGAGAGCCCAAGAGCAAAATCATGAGGGCTTAGGCCCAAAGTGGACAATATCATGCTATTGTGGAGATATCTAAATTCTTTTCGATCCTACAGGGAGGACAAGCCTCCACAAGGAAACATCTAATTAGACTTAATGAGTTATCTCTAATCCTATGTTAATAAGTGTCTTATGTAATCTAGTGATTATATGACTGGGAGACCCTAGTGACAGGGTTATCCTTTTAATCAGACTTATTAGGTTATCTCTTATGCTTAGTAAGATCGAATACCAATAGGGTAACACTCCGACATGATTGTCACGGGATAGTATCGGTATTTAGTTAGACTTTCTACATGTGCATAAGAATGGAGGTAAAGAGATGAATAATGTATAGAGACATTAACTAACATCATAGTAAGATCGAACTCCTAGAATCATTCCCTCCATTCACTCTTTCCTTCTCTCTACTCTCTTTACTTTTACTAACATTATAGTAAAATCAAACTCTTAGAATCATTCCCTCCAATCACTCTTTCCCTCTCTCTACCCTCTTTACTTTTCTCTCTATTTTCTTCCTTCTCCCTCTTTACTCTCTTTCTCTCTTTTCGTTCGAGACCAAAGTCAATCTTCGATTGTCTAGATAATTCATCGTGCAATATTAACTAGTGCTTAATTAAGAGTCTTCGTGGGATTAATATTTTATTACTTGACAACAACCATGCACTTATAGATTGTATACATCAATGGTCAACTCTGGTGCATCCACCAGCCAATCTCTCCCTCCCATCTCCTCTTCGTCACCAGCACACCAACGATTGCCCCCATGATGGTCATCGCCCCCAGCTAACTGTCAACATCTCTCTTTGGGTAAGAACAGCACGACAACATCGCAACCATTGTCGTCATGAGAGACGACAGTGATGCCTCTGATCCCTCCTATCTAGTGCCCTAGCTCTGCACTGGCCACATGCTTTCCACCTCGTGTGTCTCAGCCATCGTGAGCAACAATTAGCCGTAGCAATCAGCCATCAGCTACCGTGAGTAGACATTAGGCAACCGTCGGAGCCGGTCGCGCGAGGCCAAATTCATTGTCGATTGTTATGGGTTGCCGCTGGAGGGCTAAGACACTGTTGGGGAGTTAATCTATCACCATCTCACACTAGCGGACCATGAGCCGCAACCGCTTGCTACCACTATTGCGGGTGCTGCCGTTGGCCAATTTGACCCCGCTGTACTGAGTCCAACAACTACTACTATAGCCTAATTTGGTGGTTGCCACTGTCTATAATTGACCATCGTCGTCTGTAGTGAGTTGTTGTGTTCCATTAGGCCGCTAGAGAAGAAGGGTTAAATAGATACTAATTTGAGACACGTCCCGACGTGAAGATAGTTCAGGACGATATATATTTGAAGTGGGTAGTTCTTGCTTGCCTTCTTTAGATTGTTGACCATAGTGAATGATTCTATTATTTGTATTGCTTGTATAATACTTATTTACCTTGATATCTACTCTATGTTGCCTCTTGAGTTTGATCTTTTAATTACTTAATCTTGTATATTGATCTATTTTAGGTATCTATGTAGCCCAAATTGTTATTTCTACTTAGGTTGGTTATACAAGTAGGATATTACCAGACCATAGTATAATTGTGGACATATGTTCATATATGTTCCATAACCCTCCCAACGCCACCCCCCATCACTGTCCCCTTCCCTTTCCCTCCCTCTTCGAGCTCTTAGCATCCTCTCCGGATCTTTTAATCTCTTTCCCTCCCTCTTCAATCGATATTGCACCCCGCACCTCTCAGGCTCTTCAAACCGCCACACCCCCTTTCCCTCCCAAATTGTTATTCTTGTTTAGGTTGGTTATACAGGTAGAATATTACTAGACCATAGTATAGTTGTGGACATATGTTCGTATATGCTCCATAACTCTCGTAGCGTCACCCCCATAACCGGCCCCCTTCCCCTTACCCCCTTCCGTCTCTCTTCCAGCTTTTAGAACCCCCTCTGGATCTTTGAACCTCTTTCCCTCCCTCTTTTGTCGGTGTTGCACCGCGCCCCTCTCAGGCTCTTTAAGCCGTCACACCCCCTTTCCCTCCCTCTTTTGTCGCCCCCTCCCTCTTCAAGCTCTATCAGCGAATCAACTCTGCCCCACCCCTCCCTCTTCGAGCAGTTGTGTGCCACCCCCTATCATTGAGCTCTGTCAGCAGCAAAGGCATAACACCCCCGCCCCTCTTGAGCTCCTTCAACGACAGAGGCGTAGCATCCTCATCCCTTTTCTAGCTCCTTCAACGATATAGGCACATCACTACAACACTATCAATGACAAAGACACTTCTATTGAAAGATAGAACAAAAATATGGTACGAAATAATAAATCTCATACCTTGCTCTACTGAAGATCTTGGAGAATTAGATGGAGAAAATATTGGATGGAGGAAGTCGCCTCTTGCTGTCAGCGAGAAGGTGACGACAACGAACGCTTCTTAGCAATTCCACAAACCAAATCCTAGACTTTTTGCTTAAAATGAATGAACCCATACCTCTGTTACTTAGACGCTAATATATAAGAGAAGATTGTGGGACAACATGTGTTGCAACTTCTCAAGTTGATCACAATTTCTAACATCTCCCACTCATCAAAGTCAATCTACAAAGGCCTAGTCACATAGACCATGAAACAACATTCCAGTCATACTTGGGGAAAATGGTTTGTGTGACAATAAGCACGCTGAGCAATTGATACTAAGAAGGTTGTTACACCTTACATAGCCATTTTCTGAGCGATCAATGCTAATAAAATTGTTATACTTTACTTAGCCACTCTCCTGCTGGCACACAACTGCTCTCTAGAACAAATAAGAGACATTAAGATCTTGTATTTACCCTAGATTAAATCATTTACATCAATATAAACATCTCTAATCCCTCATAATGACTATCATGCCAAGAGCATATTCAATATCTCCAATCAATATAATTATTCACAATCATATTTTATGTACTCAATAAAAAATATAATTGGTCGACTAGTGAATAAATATCAAGGGTGTAAATATATCTTAATCTTCCTTTTTAGTTGAAATTTATTCATCCTAATCAGTCACTTTTGTAGTTATACTCCATAGAATAAATCATTCATAGTCAATAGGTTACATGTTAAAGTAGCATATACTAATTAGAACTTTAAGTAGATAGCTAAATAGTCACTTAGGGTAAAACTAAAATTAACTTATAATCTCAAGGGTATCACATAATAGAGAAGCAGAGATTCATTCTCTTACTACCCTTTTTATCACCATGACACATATGGTATGAATCACATGTTATGATGTATTTCTCTTCATCAATAAAGAGTATATGTTTTTTTTCAAAATTTAACATTGTATAAATTTTGATCTAGACATACCTAATGTTTAATACTGAATTCAACTCATGAATTTAAATCTAGCTTCCTGTAGATTTAATAAATGTGGGTATATTTACTCTGATCATTATCAATACATAAATGATTTCATCTTAATACAACTATCAAGGTAACCCCAACTTATGGGTATGTCTCTATTCATAGTTACATAAGATGCCCCATAAGTAATAGTTTACCTCTATTTATACTTAACAAATAGAGATGATTATTCATATGAGTGAACCAATCTTCACCTGTCAACATGCTCATTGAGACTTTATCCAAAAATATAACAACAACATATACACTGAATAAATCATGACATTTTCATATATCCAATTGTCATTACAAAGTGCTACATTTTATGAAGTCCCAAATGTAAGTACCCCAGATGAGTTTTGATATGATCAACCGAGTTAAGTTAGGCTTTGCACTTTAATGTCTTGTGTCTAAGTATGCAGGTACTTGGGAATAAAAGAAGTAAAACGGAAGACGTAGTAAGCGAGAAGGATGACACGGGAAGCGAGTTGACGAGCTCGATATATCCGAGGGACGAGGAGCTGTAGAAGAATACATCAGTGGATAAGAAGGGTGTGCGTGGTGCTTCCGTGGGATAAGAAGTTGGGGAGGAAGACTGCTAAAAAAAAAAGGCTGAAGCTGGGTTCAGATAATCTCAACTCTGAATGGTTGGAAAATCACCCAAGCAACTGGACAAGTCAACCTGAGTTGGCTGTGTCCAGGCACTTGGACAAGGCCCAAGCACCTAGACTCGCGCCTAGACCAAGTCTAGGCACCCGAGATGTCCCGGCCATGTCAGCGAACCATTGTAGTGAAGATCAGGTTGGTGTCCACGTCAGCAAGACTCTAGGCACCTAGATCGGGTCTACGCGCCCTGGACTTGATAAACTATCGACGAAGAGTCATTGCAAAATGAATTGAGGCGATCATGTCCAGGGGCAGATCGGGTTTAGGTGCTCCAGAGCTACCACGTTAGCTAATGACAAACTTCGACCAGTGGGCTCTAAATAGAGCCTTGGTCTTTGAAGTTCAAGACAACACACTTGTACTTTATTTTTGTAATTTTGTTTTAGTTGTTCATACTTTCACTTTTGTAAGGGGCTTCTCCACCTCCAAGAAAGGAGATCTTTAGTGTCCTTTATTTTGTCTTGGATTAGTAATCACCTACATTATAAACCAAGTAAAACCCCTGTCTCTTACTTTTCTTTTATGCTAATTATTTTTATTGTTTAATGAGTGTGTGTCCTTGCTAAGAAAATTACAAAAGAAAGTGTTAAATTTATTGGTAGACTATTAACCCCTATAGCCGGCTTACACAGGACCAACACCAAATACTTCACATATCCTTGAAATGACTCTTTAGTCAATGATTTAGTAAAATGATCTGCAAGCATAGAGGTGTAGGGATATACTCAAGAATTATCTTTTTTTTCAATAAGAAAAAAAGAAAAATGTGATAGATAAAGGAAGACAGCCTAAGATGATGGCGCCAACTATTGTTGCCCATAGCTCGGAAACAAACTCAACCCCAGTAGCTCAACTGTTCGGGCTCCATCACTAAATAAATCAACAAAATTTACAAAAAATAGAAAAGGATTGTCAATTTATTTTTTTTTTTAATTTTTTTTGAGATTATCGATATGATTCCACAGAAAATTTTGAAAAAAGGATTGTCAATTTACAGACATTTGATGTGAAAATTGAATTACGATCGACGAGTTACTTTGGCCGAAGGATAATAGCTTTAAAAGAGTGGTCGAATAAGTAGTACTACATACAGCTGAAGTTATGACAAACAATTACTTATTCCACTAATGCCAATTAAATTGAAATTTTAAAAATAAATCTGTGATTCAAATTTATATAAAACTATTTAAAATTTTAATTTTATCCGAATAATGTGTTAATAATTTTTATATATAATTTCTGTAGTTTAAATACTATGTCATAACTTCTGAACCTAAATTCTAAATCGTATCCTCTATTTTTTTTATAAAAAAATTAAATTAAATGCTCACGCGCGTAACTGCGCAATGCACATTATTTTTTTTTTAAAAAAAATTAGGATTTAACCATTTACGATTTTGACTTTAGAATTTCAAGATTATACTATAATATTAAGTATAAAAAAAATTACATTAAATGTTCACAGGACAGGTTGTGCTACATAACATTTCTCATATACAAAAAAATATTACTTTTCACGTTTTATAGTGCACATAAGATATTATGAGTATCAAGTATATTTTTTAAAATTATTTTTAGATCTAAGGGTTTAGATTTTAAAATTTAGGATTTAAGATTAGAGTATTTAAATTATTTTTTAAAAAATACACATGGTGTATATATATACAGAATGATGTATATATACAAGGAGATACTAGTCAAGGCAACCATAAAAAGTCATCATTTTTCTTATTTTCAAAAACTTGTGTGTCTCAATTTTAAGAACCGGTGCTAAGGTGTTCGGTTACTTTAATTTCACACTTCAGACTTTCTTTGTTTGATTTTTTTTCCCGTTTTTGAATTTTTGAGTAATGGAAAGTTACAGTCAATAATACATTTTATTTTAGTTAATACAAAAAATATAAATATTTTTTTGAAAAAAAAAATATGTTTCTTTTAAAAGATCCAAACTCATTTTTTAGAAAGTATAAATAATAAAAAATATTTTCTTAAAAATATACTCAAAAATACATTGCCTTATAAATTAATTATAAGAAAAAGTTAATCTCTTTTTGCCAAACCAGTAGCTAAATTTTTAAAATACTTAAATCACGTATTATAGTTTTAAAATTATCCAATTATATATCCATTTCCCATTTTACTCTCATCCTTAAATCAATTTCACTAAAAATATTTTCCAGTTGAATTGATTTCTTTTTATATGTTTGAAAAAAAAATTTATCAGTCAATTTCGGCTCAAACCGGCTGATGACGTGAAATCAATTTTTATGTGTTTATTTAATTCTCCTAATTATAAAAATACTATCAAATATTAATTTAACCAAATATATTAAGAGTAGTGTTTTTTTAAATATAAATGTATTCGAAAAACTAATTTATGTTTAAAAAATTAATGTTCTCAATATATTTGGTCAAATTGATTTTTGATAGTATTTTTACAATTGGCAGAACTAGAGGAACACACATGAACTGTTTTTATGTCATTTTAGAGGTCTTTATGTCCATCAATCAATTTTTGCTGAAATTAATTGATGGACTTAGAGACCTTGAAATGACCTTGAGAGCAGTAATTTTTTTTAAACTATGGCTGAATGAATGTAAATAAAATCAATATAGGTTCATTCGGTCAAAATTGGTTGATGGACCTAGAGAGCTCGCAATGAAGTGAAACCAGATCCTATGTATTCATCTAGTTCTCCTTATTGTAAAAATACTATAAAATATCAATTTGGCGCAATATATTGAGAGCAACGATTTTTGAATACAAATATATTTGAAAAATTAATTTATATTCAAAAAATCATTGCTCTCAATATATTGGATCAAATTGATGTTTAATAGCATTTTTACAATCAGGAGAACTAGACGAACATACATGAATTGATTTTCATATTATTCTGAGGTCTCTAGATCTATCAACCGATTTAGGTCGAAATTGATTGATTGATTTTTAAAATAGAATGAAATCGATTCAACTGATTTATTTTTCCAGTCGAATTAATTTGAAAATAAAAAATGAATATGTGATTTTATAATTTTAAAATTATGATATATAATTTAGATATTTAAAATATTTATTTACTGGATTTAATAAAAATCTGAAAAGTTAAGATATACGTTCCTATTCCATTCTTATGGCTTACAATAAATAATAAACTTAGGGGGCGCTTGATTCGGGTAAGGGAATGAGAATGAGAATAGGAATGATTGCAAATATTAATGAAATGGGAATGATTCACATACCCCCATATTACTCAGTAATGGTCCATTCCTATATTTAGAGGAATGAATCCGTAGGTCCCACCATCATTTCCCCAAACCAAACACCAAGTTTCATTCCATTCCCATTCCAAACCCCCCAAACAAGCAGCCCCTTAGGGTGCGTTTGGTTTGCACATTTTTTATTTTCATTTTTTGAAAAATACGTATTTATGAAAAATGATATTTGGTTTGTATTTTTAATATCTGTTTTCTAAAACAATAAATAGTATTTTCTAAAAAAATAGAGAATGATGAAAAATCATTTTTTATTTTCTAAAAAATATATATTTTTCTAAAAAATGAAAATGAAACATGTTTAAACCAAACCCATCCTAATATATTTTCTCTAATAATTCCATTTTACGAGTCTATATTATTTAATTATTTTTATTTGGTCCGGACTCCGGATCAATCAACCCCGACCGGTTCGCGAAAGCACACGGCTTGAAATTATTAACGCCGACACCGACAGCAGGTAAAGCGCCTTCCACAAGTCGTGGTTGTTGCTTGTTGGTTCCCTCCGCAGATCCATCTCCCAGATCGTAGAATGCCGCGACTTCAGGAGAGAGCTCCTTCCTTCGCTTGAGGCGCGTGTTGTCTTCCCGTCTTCTCGTTCCAATCCCAAGGTATCAAACGCTGCTATAATCTCTCTTATATTTGCTCTTAGGTTGCGGATTCCTTGATTTTGATCCGCCCTTCGTTTTTTTTTTTGAATTTAGATTCGATCTGCTATTTTCATTCAGACGATGTACTTTTGGATAGTCAAACTGTGAAACTCGGTTGTCTGGTGTGCGCTGGATCTGGTTCTTGGTGTAAGATTGTTAAGAGGAAGGAGGATCGGCTTCTTGTTGGATAGAAAATGGGGTACATTGGGCACCATGGAGTGGCAACGCTGCATAGATATAAATACAGTGGCGTGGATAACTCGCTAGTCGCCAAGTATGTGTTGCAGCCGTTTTGGAGTCGCTGCGTCGCGCTTTTCCCTCTCTGGATGCCGTAAGTACTACCAATGGCGTATGGCTTTAACTGTTTTATCTTGTTTGGGTTGAAAAATGATCATACTATCATTTATTCTTTATTATTTATTTTGTTAGTTATTTGTATGCTTACATAACCATGTAGCATATTTCGAAAGATTGAGGTGTCCATGTTCACTTGCATAAGTTCAATGTTGGTATTAACTGTTGATGCGTTGTAATTCCCTTCTGTCAATTTGAAGGACCTTCTGCAGAAAAGATAAATTTGTCATGCCAATATTTTATCTGCAAGCATTGGCAACTCTTTGGGCCGAAGAGTCCTGATTTGTCCAATGATTTCGATAAACTAATACATTAACACATCGAGCTATTTCATTTAAGTCTTCATCTAGATGGTTGTCAGATTTAAGAGTAAGATTAATGCCTATAGTTTATCATGATCGACAATTGATGCACTGCCAAGCACATGATATATATAGTACATAATAAGTGGGATCTTATTGCTGGAAGCAAATAAAGTCTATGTGCCAAACCCCAATATTGATGGACACATTAATGAATTTTGTCTCGATTAATTTATCCAATCTTTACTTTTGTCAAGTAACCCTTGTAGTTTTGGTGCCATAGTTTTGAGCTTGAATACAAGAGAAATAATATTTGAGGGAAGACCTAAACAACATCTAGCATCCAATTAATTGTGGAAATAACTTCTCATGTCCATTGGACATAGGGTAGAAGGACTGAATGTGGGTGTATTGGGCAGTACACTGCCCTTCGACTCTATATTAGCAAGAGAATGGGTGCATCTATTAGTACAGTTGGTACATAGGAGCTCTCACGCATTGACGGTTAGCTTTTGGCTCTTTGTCAATACCAAAGTTTCTTTCCAGGATTGAATGAATATATCAAACTTATGGTTGTTTTAGGTTTTTAGACATGACATCATATAAAGAAATTGTAAAGACATAATGTCTGCATTACTGCAGATATGCAATAATTCTCTAGTTCTTGGTGAACAACGCAATGAGTGTAGTGGGACAAAAGAGAACCTGTATTTTTCACTATCTAGATGATTTCACAAGCATATACAAATATCATTTTTAATTCTTTAACTGAATTCAATTTCATACTACCCTCCATATATAAAAGTTTTCAAGAACCCATGCACAAATCCTTATGAATACACACATACATCCCTATGTACATTCTTTTAACAGTTTTTTTTTGGTATGATACTTCAAGTTGTATCTTATGTTGCATCCATCAGATTTTCTACAATTTATTTCTTTACCCTCATAGGTTTGATACTTTTGTAGGCCAAACCTGGTAAGAACCTTGGAAATGTGGCTCCTTTTTATGCATTTCTTTTAAATTGACTCATCCTGCTGGAGCAGTGATCTCTTTATGTGCTTCCAGATTACTCTCACAGGACTTATGTTCTTAGTTATATCAACACTTCTCGGCTATGTAAGTTAATGATCATTTCTTTTGATCCTTTCTATTAGTAATTTTCTAAATTTTAATGTGTTTAAGTTTAATCTGTTTTTAAAAAGGTGTTCTTGACTTGGATGTTGGATCCTAGTGGTGTTTTCATTTTCACTTATCTGTATGTATTACTCATCTAAGTTGGCCAATCTTAAACCATCATTTTGAAGTTTTTATGTGCCAAAGTTTGCTACTATCTCCTGTTATAATTTGATTTATATGAGAACCATATATTCTATATCATTTTATGTTCGGCATTCCAAACTATCTTCCGTGACCCACCAGTCCCATATTTTTTCTGGAATAGGGTCATATAGTAGCATAATGAGTGTAGGTTTATTTACAGTTTATTACCACTGGATGATGATCTCTTTTGTGGTTTTGCCATTTTCCTTGTTTACATTCTTTTATTGTTGTGCTAAATAAAAATCTCCTATTCTTTCATGCTTACTGCTAGGTAGCTAACTGCAAGATGTATTTACTATTTACTTTACTTACTATATTTTGGATCTCTTTCTTGTTTCTTTTACAGATTTATTCACCTCGTCTAGACACAGCTCCACCAAGATGGGTTCACCTTGCTCATGGATTGCTTCTATTCTTATATCAGGTTTGTTCAGAATACTGTCTTATGTTCTGAAAATTTCTTTACAAGATTTTGAAAATAGAACAAGTATTTTGAGGGGAGTTTATCTCTAAGTAAAGAATGAGGGTTGGATTTGGGAATTTCTTGTATTAATAGAATGGTATAGATTCATGGGATGGTTTTTTTTTTTTGGTTCCCTTAATCAGTTAGATGGATTGTTATCATGTATACCATAGTTCTTCCCACCTGACTATTCACTTTTCTTCAATTGACTATCTAGCAGTTACTTGTTCTAGATGAAAACATTTATTGTGCATAATGATTCAAACTTCAAAGAGGTAATTTTAATGTCTAAATCTTGCATTGGCAATCGTGCGAGCCTAGTAATTTCTGAAACAATGATTTTGTTTCTTCCAGCTGAAGTATAGGTTACTTGCTGAAAAACATGATAATACACACTTATATAAAACAAACCTTTTATAGGTCAACAAAGGGAATGAATTAGCCACTCACTGATTATCAGAGCTTTATCATCTAAATCATTTCCTTTAGGTGGTACATAGGCTACTCAATCATAAATACCAGTTTGTTATTTATATGTTCAATTCTATAACCTCTTAAGGATTTAATTATGTTTTAATTAGTAATATGCTAACAGATTATTATAACTAAATGATCATTTTGTATTGCACTTTTTCTCTTAAGGTCTTAGTAAGTAAATATGCTAACAGATTTTAAAACTAGATCATCTTTTTCTATTGCACTTTTTCTCTTAAGGACTTAGTCAGTAAATATGCTAACAAAGTATTAGAACTAAATGATCCTTTGTACTGCACTTTTTCTCTAACACAGTACAGGTGTATCTTTATGTGTTTTGTGCTCTTATGAAAGATTGAACTAGAGATCATGTCACATTTCGATTATCATAATAGAAGTTTATTGGCTTAGTACAAGCACAATTAGAACTTGTCCAGTTTGCATTTTTGTAACCTATATAGTCTAGAGATGGTCTCGATCACAATATAATATCAAGGGCTCTCTTTCTTGGAGCATTTTAAAGGTATTTACGAATTCCTAAAATTACCATCTAGTGGTTATGACATGGAGATTTGATAAATTGGTTAATGATGCTCATGGTAAATGAGACATGTGACAAAGATAATTCAATTTACCAACAAATTCTGTACTTTTATGGATCAGTAAATAACTTTCATCCTGAGGTACTCTGACATTTGGATGCTTAGGAGTGTCCATTTGGAAGTGTTTGATTATGTTTTCAGCCTTATTTAAGTAATTTCATCATAAGGATTTGGTATTGTCATCTATTTAATGAAAAAAATACATTGAGAGATAAAGCAAAATACTGAGTGAGTGACCTGATACCCTTATGATCATGTTATCTAGAGAACAGTAAAACTAAATTTAGTATACCATGCCTTAGGAAGTTACTTCAACCCTAATAGTGATTTTCAGTTTGTACTCAAGGTCATACTCCTCTTGGGCGAAAAGCACAAGGGGTTGCTTCCTGTGTACTTCCTTGTGTGTTTTCGATATCCAGTCAACAGGGTGGCTGCTGAAACAATAGCTACTAAGGTGAGGAAGTGTAATCTTAGCCAATGATAAAAAGTGTCAACATAGTCAACGCTATAGATTTGGGTGTTTCCTTTCTTCCCCTACTAATCATGGCTTTTGTCTATCTACCAAACTTGTTACAATATTTTAATATTGAGTTCCCTTGTACGTTCATTTGTAAATTTACTAGAAGGGTAGTGAAACTAGTTCCTAAATATTGTTAGAGCAAAAAGTTAGGCTTTATTTGGTTAGTTAAAATCTTCCATTTCAGTTTATAGTTTTCAGAAAATAAAAGTCATTAAAAAAAATTACTACATTTTTTTTTAAAAATATTTATTTTATCCATCTTTTCAACTTTTAAATTCTATTTTCTTAAAAATGATTTCTTTTTTTTCAAAAAACATCCCCAACTAAACAAACTAAACACGGCCTTAATATCTCATCTACCATGGAGTGTCCCTCAAATCAATTGGTTAGTACCTCTGAACAAGTAATTTGAATTGGAGATGAATATGAAATAAACATAGAATATTAGGGTGACAAGGACTTATAAGAGGAATAGTGAGAGGGGATGCAAGTTAGTGAAATTAAGAGCTCATTTTTCTGAGAAATGGGAAGGTCTAGATAGAGATAGCAGATAATTTTAGTAGTAGTAGTAGTATGGAGCAAGGTTTAAAATTTTGACCCATGCCAAGATTTCAGTCCTACAGTTTCGGTACCATATCGTGTCGTGCTGATATAGTTTTGGTAATTTTTAAATATAAAATATATTAATTAAAAAATAAAATATTTAACATAAATGTTTTAAAAATAAATAATATTGTTGGGATTCAATCAAAGTCCCACATTGGAAAGATTTGGGAAAAATCATGGGGTTAAAAGGATGTAGGATATCTCCATTAGAATGAGACCTTTTGGGGAGAGCCCAAGAGCAAAACTATGATGGCTTAGACCCAAAGTGGATAATATCATGCCATTGTGGAGATATGTGAACATCCTTTGGGCACAATAAATGGTATAAGAGCCATGGTCCAGATCAGATGCAATGTGGGGTGACCTTGAACAAAGTTGAGGGTAGGCCCGAGTAGGTCAGGGTGACCGGATGCTTGCAGGGAGGCCCGGAGTAGGTCAAGAGTGACCGGAAGTGGATACTCGCGGGGAGGCCTGGAGCGGGTCAGGGTGACTGGATGCTCACGGGGAAGGCCCGGAATAAGTTAGGGTAACCGAATGCTCAGAGGGATGACCCGGAGTGAGTCAGGGTGATCGGATGCTCGTGGGGAAGGTCCGGAGCAGGTCAGGGTGACTGGATGCTCGCGGGGAGGCCCGAAGCAGGTCAGGGTAACGGGATGCTCGCGGGGAGGCCCGAAGCAGGTCAAGAGTGATTGGATGCTCACGGGGAGGCCTAGATCATGAGAATAATGGTGGTCCTTCGTTTGAGGGGAGGATTGTTCGGATTCAATCAAAGTCCCATATTGAAAAGATTTGGGAAAGATCATGGGGTTAAAAGGATGTAGGATATCTCCATTAGAATGAGGCATTTTGAAGAGAGCCCAAGAGCAAAGCCATGAGGGCCTAGGTTTAAAGTGGACAATATCATGCCATTGTGGAGATATGTAAACATCCTTTGGGCACAACAAATATAAAAAAATAATCTTTTAAAACAAGACAAGATATGAAAATAGATAAATAAATAAATAAACATTTTATTATAATTTTTAAATTAAAATAAATTAAATATAAATTAATTAGATAATTTCATTAGGGTTTAATAAAGTCTCTTTAGATTATCCCTATCATACTTAAGAGTTCATTAAAATAATTAACTTAAATTTTAATTAAAAAAACCGAAATTCGACACCACTTGTGAGCTCATGCGACTCTGGCATTGCTACGGGGTTGCACGACCCTTCTGCGGCGGTGGCGTGGTCACACGACGACCGCAGGGTTGCATGACGCCTCCGCTGCTATTGTGGGGTTGTGCGACCCCTCTACTGTGGCTGCAGGGTTGAACGACGCCTCCTAGCTGTCATGGGGCTTGGTGCCGGGATCGTATCGGTGTTGGTCGACGGGCGGAACGAGATATTTTGCTCGTTTCCATTGGCTCGATACAGTAGTTTAAACACTGGTCTGGAGGTTTAGCTCTGTCATGTTCAAATTGTGGCCTTCTACTATGAATTCACAGTGATTAAATCGAAGGTTATCAAGATCGAACCCTACAAAGGAACAAGACACTCCTTAGGTTTGGAAGGTAGGATCACAAGATCCAATACTTATTCTAGAAGCTAATGGTGGAGAAAATGAGGAATATTCCCAATATTCTACTTCTATCAACTTGATGCTATTAGATTATTCTGAATTTTCATTTCCTTATTGTTGGGCCATTAAGGGGGATGGATGGAAGATAAAAAGGATCATGCAGTTGAAAGAACCTTTATGAGAGAAATACTGATTATACACACATTTGCTGGTTCGTATAATTCCTTGATATTCTGCACTAAGCTTTCCTATGTGTAGTTAGCTTGGATTTCAAACAAACTTTTGTACATGTTTAAAATTGATGGTTATATATATAAACATATCTTGCTAACTTTGTATGCATTAATCATGTCATCATAGACTTTTGATGCTGTAGACGGTAAACAAGCAAGGCGGACCAATTCATCAAGTCCATTGGGAGAACTTTTTGATCATGGTAGATTCATTGCTAATAGGGTTTGCCTTACTAATGCACATTTTATTCTTATTGATACTTTGAGTGATGATATTTGCAGGTTGTGATGCACTGACATGTGCTGTATGTCATTCTTCTTGTCTCTGTTGATTAATTTTCTGATGTTTAGTTCCATGACGTATTATTTTTCATATCAGTTTGAAGCCTTGGCTTTTGGGAGCACCGCAATGTGTGGTGGAACTACTTTTTGGTTTTGGGTTATTGCAGCTGTACCTTTTTATTTCGCAACATGGGAGCAGTATGTCCTTTGTTTGCAGCTCCATTTTCTTGTATCTCATTGTTTGTTTTGACTGTTACGTTCAGTGTTCACCTCCATTTATTGCTAGATTGCTAAATCTTCGTAGATGTTTTCTAGACATTTGTTATACATTCTGGCTTCATTTCACGTCTCAACCAATAACCAATATGTTTTTTTAGATTTGAAGATGAAACTATGCTTATTGCAACTTGCAACTACATTTTATTTTCTTACACTAGAGAAATGATTCATCTTAGTATCATTCTGAAAATGGATGGAGGCAAAACACTGCAATGGGACACGACAATGACAATTGGTACCACCTTTTGCATAGTAGGGTATATTTATAGTGTGAAAATGCCTCTGGATGAAAATGTTTAAAATCTCATTACATAGAACCTTACATACCAGCAATCGACATGAATCCATGTGCAAATGCTTGGTTGATCCTTTTCCAGGTATCCTATATTACACATGTTACCGTTGATTACAGAATAATGAAAATTATTATTGAAACGAAACAATATTGCTATTGTTTATTAGTCCATCAATGCATATCGACCATTAAAACATCAAGTTTGTTATTTTAGCACATGAAATGCATTTCCCTGAGTTTCAATTCTTGATAGAACCTATTGTTTAAAGTTCTCCTCTAATTGCTTCTGGAACATTTCTTTGAGTATTCACCAATTTTAAGAGTTCTCATCACTTTGTCAGCCAACATTTAACTTTTATCTTTTGATTTTATGTTGTAACCTGTGGAGATTGATTTGTATGGTTCACGGATAGTTATGTCGACACAGATTACAGTATATGCTTCTCATGTTGTTACTTTCTTTTATTCACTTTTTGGTGCTTCTTAACTTGTACCTCATATTTAATCTTTTATCTTTTTGTATTTATTCCTAGAATTCTTATCATAATTTAGTACAACATATTTCTATAGGACTAGAAACAAGAAAACAATTTTAAAAAGTCACATTTGATTGTCAGATAAAAAGACAATGGCCTATATTGTTATGTGCTTGATAGTGATATGAACCTAATAGGCCTATATACTAGTTATAGGTAGTTCATAAGACATACTACTTGGTCTCAGTGGTAACAAACAAACCAACTCAAACTTAGGTTGCCCATCTACTTGTAAATTTTGGTTCAATAACATTTGAAGGAAAAAAGGTGCCAACTCTCCTATTTGATTATTTGCTTCCAGCTTCCCCCCTGTACTTATCCTTATTTGTTATCTAGAAATCTCTTAACCAAGTTTTATGCTTCATATTCAAATACTAATGCTGAGAGCAAGTAAAGAGTCCAAATTTTCTATATTCTTGCTTTTGTGAGTTTTATAACCCTGCACAATTATTCCATCTAATCTATAGAAGGAAATTAACCTAACCATTAGTTCATCTAATCATTCAGTATACATAGTGGTTTTGTTAGTTGAACTTGTATGCCCTACTGTGTTCGCCTTTTTGTTTTTTTTGTTCTTTTTACTGAACCCGTACTTTCACGTTTAAGGTAATACAGACATGTACTTAGACAATCAAGAAATGCTCTAATTAGACGATACAAAATTATGACAAATGTCCATATCAAACGTGGAAGAGGAAGACAAAAAAAATTTGGTTAGCAATAATAAAACAAGATAAAATTTATTTAAATATAAATGATAATATAATAGGGGATAGAGTCCAATGGCGTAGAAAGATCCATATAACTGATCCCACCTAGTGGGATAATGCTTGGTGGTTGTTATTGTTTATATATGCATTACTGAAATTCAGCCATTTATGTCACAGCTTCTTTACAAATACACTTATTCTTCCAATATTCAATGGACCTACAGAAGGCCTCATGTTGATATATGTTTGTCATTGGATTACATTCTTTTTGGGTACGTTTTGACTAAATTCTGTTTTGTTTCTGCACTTAAAAAATGAATGCATTATCCAGTTTTTCTGAAAAATATTTATCTCTATACAATGACCTTTGTTAGGAGCTGAATGGTGGGCAGAGGATTTCAGAAAATCTATTCCTCTCATGGATTGGGTGCCATTTGATAGCAGTAAGTCTGAACAAATTTTAGCAAAGCATTTCTCAATCAGGGTAGGCTTGAGCTGAGTTTAGATTATTCTCGATTTCCATCTCTCTGTGAAAAATCCTGTAGTTTTTCATCCTTAAGAATATAATACACAGTTATCTGTCTACTATCCTTTGTATTATCTGCTGCATGCACGAGTACTTGAGATTTTAATTTTCAGTCATACCCTTTTGATTTATTTCACTTCAATTTATAAATCTTTGCATTGTTACTCTTCAATGATTGTTATATGCTTACTTGTCATGTCAGCAAGGCTCCATATAGTAGTATTGAAGAATAAGTAATTATTTATTTTTAGTTATATTGTAAATGAGGAATGACCTTGATGGGTGTTTAAACTCTCTACAGGGATGAATTTGTAATCTTTATAAATCTTTCTATCATTCTTCTTAATCATAAGAAAGTTAATTTACGATTTATTATTTCCACTTTTGAACGTGACCAAGTGTTCTTTTCTTTGTTTAAAAAAAGTATTAGCTAATATAATGTCATATACTATCACAAAATCCAATATAGTTTTTCCTTCATTTATCCTTCCAAACTTATAACCCTTATGTATTTTTATATTCCTCATTTTTCGCTTCAACATGTTCATTTAGATCACCTTCTATTAAAATCATTTCATTTGGCGGAATGTTTTGATACGTTATCTAGGTTGTCCCAAAACCTTGATTTTGTAGCTTCATCTAATCCTACTTGCGGTGCATATATGCTAATTACGTTCATAGCTTCTTTCGCTATTATTATTATCTTAAGAGCTATAATTCTATCCCCTTTTCTAGTTACTCATACAATTTTATCCACGAACTATCTACAACTATACCCACTTCATTTCTTATTTTTATTCAACTTAAAACCTAAGTTCTCTATCATCTTTGCGTTCTCGCCTATTTATTTTGTCTCTTGTACACACAAAATACTAACTCTTCTCCTAATCATCGTATCACTACCTCCATTGATTTACTAATGAGGGTTCTTATGTTCCATGTTCTAAATCTAATACTATTTGTTTTCCTATAATATTTGTTTTTATCCAACCTATGATGTGAGAACTTTTGTCTATTTAACACATCACCTTAGCGGTTCTTGCCGATACGTTATAGTCAGACTTTGCATGGGGACATGAAAATGGGCATAATAAGAAATGAGAGTATTAGAGAGAAAGTCGGAGTTGCATGTATTGAGGGGAAATTCTGAGAGACATGTTTAAGATAGTACGAGCATGTACTTAAATGACCAATAAATACTCTAGTTAAGTGACATCAAACGAGGAAGAGGAAGACAAAAAAAGATTTGGTTAGCGGCAATAAAACAAGATAAAATTTATTGAAATATAGATGATGATTATATTATATACGATATAACCCAATGGCGTAAAAGGATCCATATAACCGACTCTACCTAGTCGGATAAGGCTTGGTTGCTGTTGTTGTATGGTAAATGAGGAATTGGTTTGCCATGGACCACAAATTAGAAATGTTTTTTACTACTGACCTAAGTTTACTAGCTTGATTCGATTAAATCTTACAAATTCATAGGAGAGCAAGTTCTAAGAGTTGACTATACACATAGATATTTGCATGCAATGATTACATCAATCATAATCAAGCAAGCATTGATATCAAAATACTCTCATCTTATCGTCTCTTCAAAACTTACATCTCTCTTCCAAGAAGACCTCTAACTTTGAAAGAATACTATTCTATCCTCTTGTTGTACTCAAAGAACACCAGACTTGGAAATATATGTTTTATAACTGGTCTAATTTTACTATATCGATTCAATTAAGTAGTCTTGCAAATTCACAAGAGACTGAATTATAAGTGTTGGCTTAATGCATATATTTGCATAATGTTTGCATCAATAGTAAAAAAGCAAGTATTGATCTCAAAATAGTCCCCTCTTCTCACGTTACCCTTTCTTCCAAGAAGATATCTAACTCTCACTATTCTATTCACCTGTAGTATGTAAGGAATGCCCCACTGATCCTGGAATTCCTAGAGTTTTACTAGTGAGGATAGGTAGCATTCTTAGATCACCTATCTTCTTGAAAGAGAGGATAAGAAGAGAAAATAAGAAAGCAGAACTATTTTGAGATTAATACTTGACTATTATTGATATAAAAAAAATTACATATAGATAGCCAACTCTTATAATTTGCTCCCCTATGATTTCGGTGTACATGAGTATTTACTTGAATTAATTAATTAATTTAGATCAGTTACAAATAATATTCCTAATCCCTTGATCCATGGTAGATCCATTTCATATTAATTCTAATTAAAATTATTCAAATATAATTACAATTAAAGACAACTATTCATTCTTATTTACTGCTGCTGTGGCAAATAAGCATATGATAGACTGATGTTCAGCCAATCATTATTGACTTGGGTTAAGTTTCTGAATTGTATGGCATTCTGTTGCATTGTCAGAAAATTATGCTAATTAAAAACAGTATAAGAGAAAGGGAGAAAAACATGGAAGGCATTGGTGCTTGCTCATCTTGTTCTAAAAACTGATTCAACTAAAAGGAAGGCTAGATTAAAGTTTAAACTAATATCAACAAAAAAAATATATTGTCCATAACTAGTAATATGATTTTCCGTATTTCAGCTAGTTAAAGTAATTCACAGCCTTGAATATACATTTATTCCTTACTACTGATGTGGAGCCTTGTTGGCATGGCAATGACATAATAACATATTGATGTTCTACTAATCATCACTGAGATGTGTCCAGTGGCTGGATCTGGTGAGGCATACTGTCTCATTTTTAAGAGAAATAATGTTAATATGTGAAAAGTTATTAGAATAGAGGAGAAAAATATGGAAAGAAGTGGATACTTGTCCATCTCCTGCTTAAAACTTTCAAGAAAAAGGAATTATAGTTTCAACTAATATTAACTAGAAAAATTGTATGATTCACAGCTTACCATATGGTTCTTCTTTTGGAAAAAAAATCAACTGATATTGGATGGTTGCACTAGTATGATCATTATATGTGCTATTCGGAGTGATTGCAATTGCACGAGTTCTTTATGTATGCTTCTTCTTTTGCATAAGGGTAACTTATATTGTTTGTATGAACTATTTTAAGATGGTAAAATGGACGAAAATACCAGCGGCTACAGAAATATTTGTTATGAACATTTTATTCCCATCTATTGAGTGACAATTATCGTTGTTCAATGATTACCTGACATTTGTTCGTGTTCTTCAATTCATTGTTGTTGCACTCAAATGCCTCATGCTGTTATCTACAATTTCACCTGCCAAATTATAGTGTTTTCTTTGTTACAGAGATTCCTACTTATGGAGTTGTGTTGTTCATTATGATTATTTTTGCTGTAATTCCGACTATTAGCTCCAAGTAAGTGAGAGTTGTGTTCATTATTATTTCTTTTGCTATAATTCTGACTATTACCTCCCAGTAAGTATCTTTGCAATGATATATAATTATGCATCAGATGACATATTTGGTAACTCTATATTCATCTGGAATATAGTGCTTATAAGTTCTAACAAGAATATAATCTGTGTTTTATATGTTTTGTGATTTTTTAATTTTGTAAAGAAGAATGTCTCATTAATACGAGGTTGATACACTATATATGCCTGGAATATATTTAATTTGTGGATTATAAGATTTTTAATTTGATACTCTATGATAACTTATACTTCACATTCTGATTTTTGTAGTTAACTAATTTATGTAACCAGTTTCCTGATTGTTTCGTTGTCCTTGTTATAGCCATAGAATTGATATCATAGTTCTGTTTCTTTCCTGTAGCTTCCTTGAATTTATTTTTAAATGGGGCAATACTAAGGAACAAAGCTCACCCCATATAGTTGGAACTATAAAAAATGAGACATCTATATAGAGAATAATGCACGAAGTCCAAGAAAAATAGCTTAAAATGCACAACAATACCATAGGTTTGTCAATCTCAAAAATATGACAAAGACATACAAATATCATGTATATCTCAATGCTCATGGCCGCATCTCATAATCAACACAAGATGGGTGGAACACTTATTGACTCAAAAGGCCTCTTCAGGATAACTGTCACTGAGGTCACACCATTCCTATTTTGGCATTGGCAGTCCTAACCAGCATGCATTCACATCTCTAAGGTCATGTTTTCCAATTAGGCACTGATGATCCTAACTGGTCACATGCTATAATATCCCTGAAGTAATGTGATATGTAGTTAGGCAACAATAGTACTAGGGTAAATGTTTTGCATATTACATATTAGAACAAGTAACATGTAAAAGTATTCTCTCTAAACACGTCATCAAATAAGAATAACAACCCTAAGCATGCATCATCAACACAACCAACTCTGAGCATGTATTAATAATTTAATATAAACAATAGTCATGGCAGATAAAATTAGCATGCGATAATCACACAAAAGATTCTATGTATATATGAAGTAACACAAGTAGAGGAATGGAAAGGTAAATATAGCCTTCGTTGAGTTAGAGTTCAATTAGAGCCTTATTCATCAAAGCGAAGGTTAAACCTTAAATCATGGTGTTTAGGTTCTTGAACAAAGAGGTTAATCACTCCGCTCTCAAGTTTTGGTGAAAACCTACCAGCTTTATGCTTTTAACTGTATAATAGGCACAGTAGCTCAACTAATACCTTATGTTTTACATACACCTTTTACATGCCTTACAATAAAGCCGCCAATGAAGGTGGACATAACAGCAAGATATACACATGGTGCCCCAGTTTGCTACTATGCAGTTGGATTAAGACCAAAATAATAAAAAAAGGGATCAGATTTATAGGTACAATATTCTTTATTAAAAACTAAGATATAACAAAAAACAAAAGAAAAATCTGTATGTACTTTTTCTAGCCAAGTCACTGAAATCCTGATTACCTCTGGTAGCATTCAAGTTTTTCAGAGATTATTCACATTAATTTTAACTCTAGTTTTGTAAAGGTTTTCTTTCATCCTGAAAAGGTTCTCTGGCCTAAGTTATACAACTTACTACAACCTGCTTATTTTGTGGTTAAAAAGAAACTTTTATTAATTTAACCTATTAGTGTATTATATGGTTGCTAAAATTGCTTTTCTTTTCCTGTTTTCTTGGGATCAGATTTCATTATTGATTGTTTGCGTTGTGCAGCATTAGTAATGTCAACAAGGTTGTTCGAGCAAGAAAAGGAAGCATGTTGTTAGCACTAGCAATGGTAAGTTTATAGGCAGTCTCCTTTCACTTTTTGAGCTATTGAAATTTCGAGGTTCTTTAATGAATTTTCTTTCTTATCAGGTCTATCCTTTTGGTGTGCTAATGGCAGGAGTTCTTGTCTGGTTGGATACATTAAATCTTGATAATTAACTTAAGTTTTCAAGTTTCATCACTTCAAAATTTTGTTTATATCATATTTTTGAAGTTGTATGTAGGTCGTACTTGTCCCCTTCAGATGTTATGCGTGAGCATCCACATTTGCTTATAGTTGGAACTGGATTTGCTTTTGGCTTTCTTGTGGTATGATACCTCATGATTTGATGTAAAAGAATGTGTTATCTTTAAGTATTTGTGTGATTTTGCTACCTGTACAAGTAAGAAGTAACTATAATGAAATTAGGTTAATGCTAGACATGTACGCGTGCATGTCTAGTTTGTAATTTTGTGGATAAATGAAACAATAGTTAGCTTCTTGTTCTATAATTATTTCACAATAGTTCTATGAACTCTAATGCTTTTATGATTTTCTTCCTAGTAAATTTAATGCACATCACATGCATAAAACAATTTACGTATCTTCCAATTATCAAAGTTTATAGTACCAATTCTGAGTTCATCTACCTATTTTGATAATTTCTCCTTTCAATGTATTGGTTGTATTTTTCTTTTGCACAACAAAAGAAAAGAGCTGTACTTCTCTTATGATCCAAATAAATAGCTCCATATGATCTGTAGCATATTGGGTAGTAGTCAGTAATAAGCTGTGTTAAGACCTAGCACTACATCAGTCTTGTTTTTTTAAATAAAAGAAAGACAACCATGTTTTTTTTCCCTAAATATGAGAACATTGACAGGGGAGGATGATTCTTGCACACCTATGTGATGAACCCAAGGGTTTGAAGACTGGAATGTGCATGGTACATACCTATCTCTAAGTTTATTGTTTCTGCATATATATATATATATATATAAGATTATCCATGCATTAAATTTTCTTACCATGTGGATTTATGAATGAAATTTGGAAATATTTCACTCACTGATTTTCTTGTCGACAGTCTCTACTGTTTCTTCCTCTTGCTATTGCAAATGCTCTAACTGCCAAGCTCAATGATGGGTATATTTTGTTTCTTGCATACCAGGCATATATAATGCTTATGAAATCTTCAATAATGTTGGGCAGCCGATTATTTCATTACATGAGAGTTTTTCTTCCTTGTGCAGAGAACCTCTAGTAGATGAGTACATTGTCCTCCTTGTGTATTGCTTGTTCACAGGTAATTTACTTTATCTATATTCAGATTACGAAAACAACCCTATGATGTGTTTGGTTCATAGGCATACCTATTTTATTTCCTATGAATTTACATGGAATAAATATATTTCTATTTTTCATTTCAAAAATGAGATTGGAATTTACTGATTCCAATGGAACATAGATTCCCTATTTTTTTCTTTTTAGTTATGGCTTACCTATTCAAAGAAATAACTATTTCTCCTTTATCCATTCTCCAAAGATGCTTATTCTTTTTTCATTCCATTTTCCTAAGAATGTATTATAAGCCAATAAAGTTGAGTGGTTGGGACGACTCAATTGGTCTGGCTGACGAATGAGCAATAATGATTGTACAGGCTAGTCAAGTAAGCTGGGCAGTTGAGTAAGCTGGTTTGGACCGAATGGATTGAGCCAGCTTGATAAGCTAGTTGGGCTCATATGATCATCTGGGCTGGGTAATCTAGATTGCTCAGCTGGATGAACCAATCAAGATAGGCGGGTTGAATGCATCAAACCAATGAGTTGAATTAGGCTACGTGGTTGGATGCATTGTGAGGGTTGATGATTTGGATACAACGGTTGGTTGAGCATGCCAAATGCATTGGTTGAGTGGCACACTAGTTGAGCTGAGAGGATTAAACAAACTAAACTAGTTGAGTGGGTTGAACAGTAGTGAGTAAATGCTTAGGTTGAGCAAGTTAGGTAACTAATATAGTCTTTTAGGTGATTGAATGTGTTGGTTGGATCTGATGGATCAGCAATCCAGGCATCTCGGATGGGCTATGTAGATTTGTTGAGCTAACTTTGGTCAAGTTGAGATTGATCAGGCTTTGTAGGCTCGACAGGTTGAAAGAACTGAGATACCTAGGCTGGTTGGTTTATTGGGTCAAGCAAGATAATGCAAGCTAAATGAGTTGAATAAAATATTTCATATTGGGGCAAATGTAGCGTCAGAATTAAAAAAAAAATCCATGTATTTGTTTTCATGAATTAAAAAATAGATATTCCTATTTTCTTTTCAATTTCATTTTCATAGAATCGTTTATTTGTTCCTTATCAATTTCATACGAAATCAAATTCACCATTAATGTACTCTTGGAAGCCAGAAATATCTTGGATTCTCTTGGTCCGGCTATGATCTTGCTAGTATAAATTCACAATGGCTAGAATTATATTTTCCACTGTCTAATATCCACAGGAGGTGGATCAACAACTTTTTTTTCACAAAGTTATATACAACTAAGAATTGTAATGATCTAACAGTTAGTTCATGTGACAGTTGCTTCCTCTTAAAATTGATACTTACATTCTATACGGCCTCTTTTTTTTTTCTTAGTCTTTTTTTGTAGCTTGCTTTCTTTGTTGTTTGAACCCTTTTATTTAACAACAGTGGGACTCTACCTGCATTTTGCCACGTCCGTTATCCATGAGATAACCACAGCTCTGGGCATTCTCTGCTTCAGGTGAGAAAAATTCCTTTTGGTTACTCCACTGCTGTCTTTTTGAACCAACTGCGACTTTTTGAACGGTGGGTATCCTGCTCTTGTTTTAACGACAGGATAACCAGGAAAGAGGCCTGAGAAAGGGTCTTCATTTGCTGTTCTTTGTGCGATTTTTATTGTTGGATTATTGGCATTGGCAAGGCAGCAAGCACTACAAGATCCATTTGTTGTTATATGAACTTTCCCGTTGTATTAAATCAATCCGTGTGGGAAATCCTTCCTTGTGAAAGGAAACGACATTAGCAGTTTAAGATGAGAAACTGTTGCAATTATAGATTTGCGTGCAGAATGTTTGAAATTGCAGCACCATCATGTTGGCAGAATGGAATTTATATAATTCTAAAACAAACTACAATTGGATTACCATTTTACTACGTATTGTTCTAACCCCATTATCAAATGTGGCTGCATGAAAGTCAAGTAGGGTGATTTTTTTAAGACCTAAGGGTTAGAAAATGTCTAAGCTATAAAAAATTTCATTGTCAATGTTGGCCCTAAATCTACTTGCGTCTCTAAGTTGTTAGAAGATTTAATTATTTTATATTACTTAAAATTTTTCATCACCATAACACATGTCTATACTCTGATTCCATATTGATTTGTCAGATCAACGTCACTAGGAATTCCGCTGTATATTTTTTTATTCATGTGGCAAAAATACTAAATAGTTGTAATGATCATTTTTTAAGTTTAAGCGTGATGAAGTGTGTATGATTTATCGTTAAGTAATAAAATATTAATTTATATAGATAATTGATTAAATACTATTTGAGTTTGTAAAATTAGTTATATAGAAAGTCGAAAGTGTGTGTTAGTTTGAGAGATTGAGAGAGAAAGAGAGATTGAGTTGAGAGAGCAAGAGGGAAAGATTTGAGAGGGTCTAGAGTAGAGGAGGTTAAGGAAAAGCTAGTGGTTGAAGATATTGGATTGGGGAAACGATTCTAGGATTTCAGTTTTATTACGATGCTAGTTGACACCCTAAGTATTGTTTACTTTTCTATTTATATATTTACTTGATTGTAGGAATTTCTATCCAAATTACCAATATGAACCCGGGAGGACTATATCGGAGTGTCTACCACAAATTCAACGCTATTAAATAAAGTATAAACATTAGAAAGTCCGCTTAAAGGAATACTCCTGTTGTATAAGACCCCACAGTCATATGATCTATATTACTTACCCTACTTCCTTGCATCAAATTGGAGCAAGCACATTAAGCTCTATGATAGTTATCCTTTGCAATGAATCAACCTCCTTTCAAGATGGTGACTCTAAAAAGTCTATTTAAAGGGATACCCCTGTTACATGAGGCCTCATGGTCATACAATCTAGAGAATCTCTTCTACATGGTGACCAATCTTCCACATCCTATTTCATTTAACACACATATACATTCAAACAAGAACAAAGAGTAAACATATCATAGAATAGAGAAAGGAACAAATGCATAGTTCATATATCAATAAATACATCGTAACTACTTCGTACTAGTAACATCTAGAGAATTACTCCATGGAGAAGGAAATACAACCAAGAGACATCAAAGGAAATATTCTACGACTCAAAATATGAAATCAAGAGAGGAGAATGCTTATCTAGGGATTTTCGACGTCGATGGAAGTGTTTCCAAGCTCCGACGGTGGATGAATCATCTTGATGAAAGAAGATGACTACTCTAGGGTTCCCCCTAGAAGAGGAAAACCTTATCCAAGGAAGGGGCATAGCCTCTTGGTCCAAGATGCCCCAAACAAGGGTTTCCTTGACCTTTTTATACTTTTCCTAAATTGTCCAGATCTGCTAGATTTATTGCGCTCCTCCAAAATGAGTTTTTCTCCCCTTAGATCCATTTTTCTCAGGTTGCATTTTGAACCAAATTTGTAGATCTTGAAATTATACATTTTAATAGATCGCACTCCCGTGGCTCAAATCGAGTCGATAGTCATGGTGGTTCAAAGTTTAGCCAATAGTTTGGGCCGAAAGCTAAAGCGGCCATGCTATGTTCCACTCGGGAAAATCTGTAGATTTGGCACGGTTGGCGCTTTTTGAAGGCTATAGACTTTGTTTTCACTTTATTTTATGTCAAATTTCGTCTGTAGGAACACACCAGTGTCATGGGATATGACTAGAGCGTATTTGTGAAGATCAGTCGAATAATGGAAGGACTGGAAAGGATGGAGTTAGTGGGACTCGAAACACTGGGACAATGGAAGGTGGAAGTAGTGGGGTTAGTGGGAAATCAAATCTTTATCCCCACCACTATAAATAACCTCACACCTATTAGAGGGAAGTTTTGACCGAAAGAGAAGATAGAACCCCGGTAGATCTGTAAAGTGATTCCCAAATCACTTACCCCCTTACAAACAGTTTCAGTTAGAGACGAAGGTGGTACCGAGAATGAGATCGAGGATAGAGAGCAAGTTGAGTTTTAGCGATGTTGAACCGACTCTAATTATAAATAGGAGGACTAGAATTCTGCTGCAACTAGGAGTTTCTTAATTTAGTTAGGGGGAATGCAATTTAATTCGTCGAACAGTGAAAACAATGTACTTTTTATGTTAGGAATGTAAAGACTAACTTTATGTAGCAATTACTATACTACCAAGGCTAGTTGTTTTTGAACTTTAGGTTGAAAGCAACACCAATGTTAGTCCCTGGTCCTAGAGGGTGACAATATTCTTTGTTTAAAATTTTATTTTAATGGTATTTTGAATGCCTTTTTCTTCCCGTACTCTTCGTGTCTGGCTCGATAATGAGGATTGATGATGAGACACAACTGTGCTTAGGTTGAACCTTTTTCCACTCCATCCTTCATTTTTCTTTAGCTATTGGAGCACACCTGTGTCATGAGATACAACCAAAGTGTGCTCCTTGCTTCAACTCCAAGTCCTATTAATGAAAAATAAGAAAAGAGCAGATCTCTGAACTAAAAGAATAAATTAATGAAATCACATAGAAATAGGGCGTGCGAATGCAAATCATGCTCATAAAATACAAGAAAATATATGTCAAACAATGCTTAAAAAACATGCATAATTTACACATATCTTCGTGAAAATTTAATAGGTGGTTGGTAAGAGGAAAGTCCACGTGAGTCCTGATTGATTAGACATTTGATGGTCGAAAGTCTAACAAAAAGTTAACATGAGACATGGAGTTCTGGAAGGTCAAGGTTGATTAGATGTGAGGCAATAAGAAAGTTTCAGCAGGTCAAGGTTGACTAGATGCTTGACAATGAGGAAGTCCTGACAAATCAAGGTTGATTGGATGCCAGGCAATGAAAAGTCATAACAAGTCAACATTGACCAGATGTTGAGAAAAGGAAGTTCTAGTAGGATAGGGTGTATCAATCAACTAACATAAAATGCTTAAAATAGGGTTGCTATAATAAACTCTAAAATATGCTACATCATTGCTATAGTAATTGTGTTATAGTACTGCTATAGTATTTTGCTACAATGATTATGAATACTAATTTGCTACTGTACTAGTTTACTGATGTGTTCGATTATTCAACTTTTTTTTAGGATTGTTACGCATGTGAGAGCGGCGGGGGGGGGGGGGGGGGGGGGGGGAATCCCGTGGTTTTAAAAATCTATCTTTTTATTTTTAAACATGAGTACACAGTGGATAAAATAAAGCAGAAATTGAAAAACACAAGTATACGAGGAGTTACTTGGTTCAGAGTCTTCGGCGACTCCTACTTCAAGACTCACGATCCCTCAGACCGTATTGACTGGCAATCCATTAAAAACCTCTTCCGAAACCGCTGGAAGAGGAAATCAAGTACAATATAAAACTAAGAACAAGTGTAACAATCTACACTTTTGTTTATACATTAATTAAGCACTTAATTAAAACTTCCATTAACCAATACTTATATACAGTAAGTTGTGTGTAGAAAGTTGCTAGAACATGGCTTATATAGGTTGTTGAGGGCACCTCCAGCATCGTTCAAGGCGCCTTCAGAGGTAGCATTTATCCCCTTATCCTCAGAAGTCAGAATTGATAAGCCATGTAGACTGCGACCTTTATCCACTTGAGGGCGCCTTCTAGGCGCTCCAAGGTGCCTTCGTGCCACGATCAAAGGCACCTTCGCGCCACGATTCAGGGAGCCTCTGCACCATGATCCAGGGCACCTCAAGCGACTTGGAAAGCACATCCACTCCTTTCCGTGAGAGTCTTTGGCCAAAGTAGCCGAGGCGCCTCTAATTGCACAAGAGATGCCTCGATCACTGTTCACCCGAGTGTGTCTTGTGGATTTTTACTTCTGCAAAACACGTTAGTCCAAAAATAAAGTGTAACATGCAAAAAAAAGTTGGCATAATAATAAAATAGTATTTATTAATTAGATCCTATATTTCTAAGACCAGAATCTAGTCATGGTCTCAGTGTAGGTTTCCAAAATAGACCTAAAATGGACCTGTGCCTAAAGTCCCTAATTGGACTCGTCCTCATTGGAACACTTTCCTTCAGTGGCTTATCTTACCTACCATGCAGAATCATTTGACTCTACTTCGTCCCACCAGGTTTTCCCGTCAGTTGTCAGGTCTGTAGACTCAACTGGACTTCCGCCAGCTGTCAGGTCCCATAGACCTAGCTAGGTTTCTCGCTAGATATCGGGTCACCTCTTGACCTATCTAGACTTCTACACCAGCTATCAGGTCCTCACTACAAGAAAAAAGCTAAACAACAACGCTTTTTTGGCGTTGTCGTATGTACTTAAAAAGTGATGTTGTAGATGGTGTTGTAGAAAGTCATATCAAAGACAACGCTTTAAAAGCGTTGTGGTTGGTCACAAAGACAACGCTTTTTAAGCGTTGTCTTTTCATTCTTAAAAAGCGTTGTTATAGATGCTGTTGTAAAAATGCACATATCAAAGACAACACTTTAAAAGCGTTGTGGTTGGTCACAAAGACAACGCTTTTTAAGCGTTGTCTATTCGTTCTTAAAAAGCGTTGTTAAAGATGCTGTTGTAAAAATGCACATATCAAAGACAACGCTTTAAAAGCGTTGTGGTTGGTCTCAAAGACATTGTTTTTTAAGCGTTGTCTTTTATTACTTAAAAACGTTGTCTTTTAAATTTATAAAAATAGTGTTTTCTTAAAATAATAAAAATTATAAAAATACTCAAAATTTACATATAATTGAACATCCACAACCACAATCATTTTTATAATAAGACTATTTAACAAATAAATAAAACTTTATATTATACAAACAAAATGTATACATATTGATCCACAAATTAAATTTGTATCATACAAGTTATCCTTAACTTCATGACAATAATTTTTCAAACACACAAGTTTTACAAAACCTCATCATTGACTAACCGTTGTTGTTGGTGTCCATCGCATGGAATTGCTTCTTTAAGTCCAACAATCTCTTCTTCGAAAGGCTTTCAGCTATCACTCTTAGAGCCATCTTCTTCAACTTGTCATCAACACACGGGGTTGTAGGCAATCAAGAAATTTTGTATGAAAACTTTCATACATGTAAATCTCGTACTAAATAATATGTCAATGTTATATATACATGTAATTCATACCGTAAGTGTGTTTATATAAACTGACAAGTTTTCTTTAGGGCCAACTTCTACTCAAGCTCTTTAAACACTGCATCAAAATAAAAAAATTGGCATTAGTTCTGTGCTAAATGAAAATCATATTTAGAGGAAAAAGCGGGAGTGCTGTAGATGGATATATTAACCAAGCATATTAATGTTTGACCTGTCTTTACAAGTTCTAAGCATATATATTAACCAAGCATATAACCTAAGAGGAATAAGTTACAAAATGCTACTTGATGTTTGACCTGTCTTTATTGGATTTTGCGGCCCCGGTCTTCTTGTAGCCAGGCACAATGTAATACTTGATGTTGACTCTACCTTTGCAGTTGTTTCGGCTTGAGGAGTGGCAAAGAATGGTGGAGTAGAGGATGGATTTTAGGTATTCATCCGTGCCATCGAGGAAATGACTTATTCCTCTTAGGTTGCCACAGGAACAGGATCTTCCACATCGAAGAAAAATATTACCCCATTTCCTTTTGCATCAGCATCACCTGCTGAACTGAGAAGAGCTAAGACGGCGAATTGAGATTCATCATGGGAACAGCTTACGGCTGTAAAAAAATGGGAACCATCAACAAGACAAAAGATTACAATCTTCTAACTACTCAAAGAGAAAATAGTATAAAGTTAAAGAAATATAAAAAATTCTATAAATATTTCACAAAATGTGAGCTTTGTTTGTAATCATACACCATTCGCAAAGCCACGGTAAGTTTATACTGGTCCAACAATGGACTGGTTCTTGCTGCCTATTTTGGACATTTGCAATTTATTAATATTAGTGCATGTATGCTAGAGACACTTGCAAAATAGAAGCTTTAGGACTCAAGATTGTTGTTGTATAGAACTGTTGACATGAACATCTAAAGTGCCAAAAATGGACTGGTTCTTTTTATTTCATTTTAATTTTCTGGTTCTTTTAGTCTTGGATTTATACTACGATCATTTAAGAGCCAAAAAATGCACACCTTCTGTAACAATCCCGTGAGACCAGTACAATGCCAAATTTGAAGTACTCCAAACTGAAAGTTGTGGCTTTAAACCGTGTGTATAGGACACCAGATATTCTGATTCCCCAACAAATGAAGGCTTTGTAATTGGCTGTACAAGAAAAAGGAAAAAAAAACAGATGTAAGGACATTCACTGCTATTTCGATTTGCCAGATAACAATATAGGCAAAATGATGATTACCGAAAGTGTATCTCCAATCATAGCCACAAGAATATTGGAATCTGGATCCCATAATGTAATTATAGTCTCAGCTGCAATAGCAAGGACTGATCCATCGGCAGAAAAAGCAGCAGCTGTTAATGATTTTCCCCTGTCATCAATTCAAAGAAATTAATTTCATGGGAGTTCCACTGTGCAACAACACTATATGATGGGAAAAGAAATATATGCAAGCAAATAATTTCAAAAAATAGTTTAAAGATTTCACCAATAATTCAATTAAAAAACAAGGCATCCTTTAAATTAAGAAACAGTATCTTTTTTTCATAATTAATGTATATACAAAATTGCAAGTTCCATACGCCCAATCAACTGGTTCAGCTCTGAGTAGCATCAAATACAAGTATTACTTTAAATATCTCTGCTTGATTTGAAAGCTGTCTGCTTCCACAAATTATTTCAATTTCATTCGATACAAATAATTTTTTATGTTAAAATAAATCATAAAAACTAAAAGGCATCAAATGAGCAATGATATTAATATAATAAAGGAAAAAACATTTCATTGGCAGCAAAATTTAATACTTGTATGAACCAACAGATTGGCATCTCCAACCAGTTCTCTGGATTGATTCATTATTTCTGTCGGCATGAGAACCATGAACCCAAACCTGAAAAATAGATTACTCATTTAATCATTATATACAATGGGGCAACAGAAAGAAAAGAGCCTAATAGACACTACCTTAAAATCACCACCATAAGATGATGTGACAGCCATGTTGTGTCCAGGGCGAAATGCAAGAGATGAAACTTGAGCATCACTACATCAGAAAGTAAAGAAAATATAAAAAGGTGGTTTATTTTATCTGTTAGAGTGGAAGGTGTAAAGGGTTAAAGAAGTGCAAAGAAAACATTAGTCAAGTAGTGAAAATCTTATAATTTGTCCTGGAGCTCCGAAGGATAAGATTCATGTAACTGATTCCAAACAGTTGGGACAAACATGGGATGGTAGTAATGATAACGGCAGCAGTAACAAAGAACCAAGAATTATTAAGCAGCAGAGAACAACTTGGCAACCAATCACTCAAAGAAGAGCTAAGCCAGCCCACAACCATATGGATCACTCAAGGATAAGCAACGTCAGCCCATAACCATATAGACCAGAAATGAAGTTTCAATATAAAATTGATCAACATTTAACTAATTCAAGATTGTCAACTTGAAGAATTTCTCTAAAATGAGTAATGGTAACAATCAAACTTATCACTCTTTTCCAACAATCAAAAGGTTCAATATGCTGGAATAAGATATGATCTGATCATTCAAGGATGCTTTTCATATTGCAAAAGAAATGCGTGAATGTGCGGATATAATAACCAAATCATAAGCACCAAAACTATATAGAAATTAAAAACCAATGAAACTTCTGTTACATAAAACTAAAGTATCTAGAAAATTGAAAAGGAAATATGTTTGTCTCACTGATATGAAAGACCACATTGGTGTGCCAAATTAAATACTTCTCCAATTGACATCATAGAAAATTAAAAGATTGATGGTCCCTATTCGCAAAGTTATGAAAGATTTATAGAATAAATAAACAAAAAAATAAAGAACAATAGATGAAGCTCTGTTTGTAGTCTTCTTACCTGTGAGGCTCATATATGACAGTGGATAATAAGTACTCTGCCACTAGGGAACCACGAGTCCAGTATTTTAGACAAACCAAACCCCCTAATTTTTCTTCAGGAATTGTCACATCAATGGTAGCCATTAAGGAGCCATCAAGAGAAATGGCTACAAGAGCCACATATAGCTGCAACCATCGAAGTACAAGTACATCCACGAAGAGTTAGCCAAAAATTCAAAGATCTAATTCATCATCTACAAGAATTATGATAGCTATCTATGTTGTAATGCAAAAGTAATTACATGCTTAAAACAAATTATGACAGCAACCAAGCAGATTTTAAGATTGACTCTCTCAAAATGCATCCCCAAGACATTATTTAAATAGGTGCAAATTTGTGATCTCGCTCTATTGAAACACAAACTACACACCAATCCTAGCATGGTAGTTTAGCATGAATCTCAGAAATTATTGAGCTTTAAACTAAATTAAATCTCTATCTTGTCCCAGACAATCCATGACTGATTACTCCAGCAATAGAAACATGTAATTGAATACCCCACAACTGCCACAAAGAGAGCCTGTGGGAGTTATGACACGTGCATTTCCAGTTTCCAGCAAATAGGAACCAATTGTGGTACTTTCTAGCTTATATCCCTGCCTTCTATGTGGCTGGCTAATCAGAATCAAAATGGATATTTTTGTACCCCATAACTGAGTTGTATCAAATATACTTGTTTCTAGTTAATGGAACCCAACAGTAACAGTGATATTTACAGAGCTAATTCCTGGAAGCAATAATGTCTTAGCAAAAAATGACCCAAAGAATCCATAAAAATGCAACTCCAATCAAGCTGTTTACAGAAATTTGGCAGTTGGTACAAATAATGCATTCTTTCCAAATGTCAAACTACAAATTAGAATTGCTTCTAAACTAACAGCCTACTAATGCATGGACGATTGACTCAAAGAGCTACGGATACAACAGAACAAAAGTTAAGGTAATAGTCATAACAGATACAGCACCGCAAATATATCTTGATTAGTTAATGGCGTACCATAACGTCATCTGCAGGCTGAAAATTTCTTTTGCACACTTGGACCTAAGCAATAAAATAAATATCATGAGAACTTGCTTTTTCTTAAAAGGAAAAAAGAGATGTCAAGCTCTAGATGATAATATCAGAATGCAAAAATAGAGCCATCACCTCTGAAACCTCATGGTTGTCAAACAAGCTATAGAATTGTACACAATAATCTTCAGTGGAAACAGCAACTAATCCAGTTGTCTGCTCAAATGCAACTTGTGTGCAGGATCCTTCATGTTTGAGAGGAAACGAAAAAGGAGGCTGAAGATATACTAGAATATATCAACATACGAAAGTTTATCCAGGAAAGGTTTTCAGTAAAACTAAGCCAACAAAGCATTGATGTCTAAACCATATGGTATGACAAACCTTGATTCCCGATATGGATTTTGAGATATCCATTGTAGGCATTTTTAGCAGATGAATGTGATTATCTGAACAAGATACCTGGAAAAAAATATGAATTAACATTGGCTTCCAAATTTCAATTAAATCAAAACATCAAAAGCAGTACAAAGCAATAAAAAGTAGTGTGACAAGTAGAACTATAGAGGTTTATCAATTCTGTATAGGATCATCAGTTGCCAATAATATGCAAAATGCCTGTAGATTTACTAAACAGGACCTCCTTATTAAACATATAATAAAAAATGGAAAAAAACCTCATTTTCAATGAAAAAAATAATGTAATGATATATAAGAAGTCTCCTTAGTTAAGTTGGACATCCTCTTTTGAGTAGGACTTCCTCTTTGATTCCCACGTGATTGAGAACCAGGAATCCTAATTAAAGTGTTTTGGTATTTTAGTCAGATTGAGCCTCACTTTGACTTCAACAACTCTAAATATATAGTGCCTAGCACAAACTTCATCAGATTATGTACTCATCTATGCAAACCATATTTTTAATCAGTCTTCATCAGATTATGTACTCATCGATCCGTGCCATCGAGGAATGACTAAATCATGAGAAAATACAATCAGGGGAGGGGGAAAATTGATGCAGTATGAATCCGGCAAAATGGCTAGTTCGGAAAATAATCAAAAATAAACAAAATCTTATTCTAGAGGGATGGAAGAAATTTTACCTTTCTTTCTTCCGTTCCTCCTACTCTCGAATCTGCTCTGCGAGGAAGGAACTAAGATCGAAGGGTTCAGAGGAGTTGAGGAGCCGTGAGAAGATTAGGAAGGGTAAGCTGACTTTGATTTTTTTTTGAGCAGACGACATTTCAAGAAATAATAATAGCATCGAATGCACATTTCATCTCATCCATGTGCCATAACACCACAGGAAGAAGCCAGAAACTGCACTCGTTTATATAATTAGACCACATGTAACACACTGCCATAAGATCATTAAGTAGGATTTTTTAACATGCTTATACAAACTTCAAACTGTTCATTTGGCATGGAAACAGCTGCTGACTCTGATTCTATTCTTCTTTTTTATCAGATTGTGTAGCAGAATTTTTATGAGGTTCCACAAGAGACTCTGTACCTGCATTTAAACCATCAACATTTTTTGAAGCAGGCTTGTATGGACAAGCAGCTGGCACCCTTGCAGGCTTTCTGTATTCCCAGCCGAAAAGCCTGTAGATCTTACCGACGATGAGATCGAAGAGCAGAGGCAAGGCGTTAACGACGGGGATCAAGAACAAAGGCAACAGGCACGCAATACAGACCATCCTGGCGATTGTTCCGCTCGGCGTCTACACTCCGCTGGATCTGCGTCGAGGGCTCGAGAGATTTGAGAAAGGATAAGCTGACTTTGATTGAGGAGATGGGGAAATGCGAGATTAGGGATCTCGACTTGGAGGAGTTGGGCCGGCGTGAGGAGTTTTGCGTGAGGAGTTTGGGTCGAGATTAGGGTTCAGAGGAGATCACGCGGCAAGGAGAGGAGAAGGCGCTCGTGGAGAGGAGAAGGCGCTCGTGGAGAGGAGTGGAGAGGAGAAGGCACTCGTGGAGAGGAGAAGGAGAGGAGAAGGCACTCGTGGAGAGGAGTGGAGAGGAGAACTCGTGGAGAGGAGTGGTGAGGAGAAGGCGCGCGCGCGTTGAGGGTTTAGAGTTTAGCAAAGCGAGGGCTGCGAATTTATTTTAAGTGAGTTTAGGGGAAACATACACAACACTTTAAAAAACGTTTTTTAAAAAAATGTTGTCTTTGACCATAAACAACAACACTAAAGACAACACTTCATTAAAAATCGTTGTCTTTAGTAAAAAGTAAATACCATAGACAACGCTTTTCACTAAAAGCGTTGTAAAACAAAGAACGACAACGTTTTTATTAAAAAGCGTTGTCTATTGGGTGTTGTTGAATGCAAAAATTCTTGTAGTGCCTTAAAACCTAGCTGGATTTCAGCTTGGTACTAGTCAGACCCGTCAAGTCCTGTACACTTGGTAGAAAGGTTAGATCACATAACATCTAACTTTAATCTATTTGTCATTCATCAAAACTTAGGTTTGATCATTGGTACAAACTTCCCTTGTATAATTGACTTGACTCCTAGCTAGACCTAGGATTGGTTCCATAGGTATAGGGATCCTATGATATGAAGCTATATCATTCTTAGCCTTAGGTTTGTATCCCAAACCTCTATGGCCATTGGATGACTTTTGGTTTTCTAAACCTAGGTTATGCTCTTTTTGACCCTTAATAATATTTTTCATCTTCTTTATGGCCTTTTCTGTTAGGGTTGTAAAGTTGCAAACATAGTCCCATATTGAAAAGACATGGGAAAGATCATGGATTTATAAGAGAAAAGATATCTCTATTGGCATGAGACCTTTTGAGTAGAGCCCAAGATCAAAACCATCAGGGATTAGGCCCAAAGTGGACAATATCATACCATTGTAGAGATATCTAAGTTCTTTTCGATCCTACAATTGGTATCAGAGCCCGGACTGCCAGAAGGTTTAACCGCCGACTGTGCATAAGAGCTATAGTCTGATTCAGCCATGTGGGTACAATATTGACCTCGAACAAAGAAAGTGAGGGCTCCTATGTTCGGATCAAGAGGACCATATACCAAGCAGGAAGTCCTAGTAGGTAGGGCGGACCGAGGGGCAGGAAGATCTTGTGGGTCGAGGATCAGACGTGGGAAGCCTGTGGTCCTTTGTTTGAGGGGGGGGGGATTATTGGGGTTGCAAGATTGCAAACATAGTCCCACATTAAAAACACATGGGAAAGATCATGGGTTTATAAGAGAAAAGATATCTCCATTGGCATGAGACTTTTTGGGTAGAGTCCAAGAGCAAAACCATGAGGGTTTATGCCTAAAGTGGATAATATCATATCATTGTGGAGATATCTAAGTTCTTTTCGATTCCTACATTTTCTAATTTATCAAGCTTTGACCTCAAGGCTTGGTTTTCCAACCTTAAATCCTTAGATTTTAATTTTTATTGATTTCTATGAGCATTTCTATTTTTAGGCCTATAATTAAATTCTTCGAGTTATTGCATAATTTATCTACCTTCCTAGTCTTAGGGGTGGTAGTCTTAACATGATAGGCCACATGATTTCCTTTAACACTATCATGCCTCCTATTTTTATGGTAAATAGCATTAAAATGATGTAAATTAGAACTAGCATGCTTTTTACCATGATTTAAAGGAATTGACTCAATAAATGATACTTGGAGTTTTACCTTGGAAGCTCCCCCTTGACTTGTGCTTCCTCCTTTAGGCTTGACTGATTTCTTCCCCTTTGGGCATTGGTTCCGGTAATATCCTTTTTGGTTGCAAGAAAAACACATAATATGCTCTTTGCTCTTCTTTGTTGTGGGGGTGATTTCCTTGGGCTTCTCCTTGCCCTTTGGTACCACTTGACCCTTCTTCTTGGCCAATTTAGGGCATTTACTCTTGTAGTGCCCATGTTCCCTACACTCAAAGAATATAATATGATTTTTATTATTTAACATTAAAATAGTTATACCTTCTTTACTTGTAGGGGTGACATCATCTTTTTCTTCTTCACTTGATTCGGAGGTAGAGACTACTCCGGAGTTAATGATTTACACTCCCCCACTCAATCCTAGAGGTGGAGGCTTTTTCATCATCATCCTTATGTACATGAAACAAGGAGTATGTTCCCTCTTTGCCTTTTTCATTTTACCTCGTTGAAGAAGAAGCTTCTTGGACTTCTTCTCCGGATGTTGAGCATCTCTCAACTTCTGAGTCCTCTTCCTCTTGATCTTGATCCAATGAGTCACCCTCTTTGGATTTTTCTTGAATTGGTGTAGTGGAGGGGACCTCATGAACCTTAGCCAATTTGCTCCAAAGCTCCTTGACATCTTTAAATTCTCTCACTTGCTTCAAGATGTTGCTAGGCAATAGATTGACCAATATCTTGGTCACTTGATCATTGGCCTTATATCATTGGATTTTCTCTTGGCTCCACTTGCTCCTCTTGAGAATTTTACCTTTGCTACTTGTTGGAGCTTAAAAATCTTTCATTAGAGCAAACCATTGCTCTATCTCCATCATGAGAAAATTTTTTATTCTTGATTTCTAACAATCGAAGCTTGTCATTGATGTGAATGGTGGAGGCACCCTTGCGTTGAATCAAGATCCAAGGAGATCTAAGCCATCCATCAACGATCTATTCCATCCAAGTTAAAGAGATGGTAGATCATGGATATATATTGATCAAGATCTAGAGCTTTTGATCAAGATCTGATGTGATCCAGCCATTAGATGGTTGATTAGAGCTATTCGTTCAGATCTTGATCATATTTAAAAGGGACGAGTAGCTACAATGTTGGTTCATCAACTTGTACAGTGCAAAGCACGATCGCGCAAAGCAGAGGAGGGACGATCTTCTTTCTTCCGACGCATCACCAGCCACCAGAGTTTCACCGAGGTCAAGGTTTCCCTTCCTTATCCATCCTTATCTCCATCAAAAGCTTCGGCCACCATCTCCCTCACCTAATCCACACAACGTCCCTCCATTCTGTGAGTTCACCATCCATCACTGATTGTCAGAATTCTATCCATCTGCTTGAAGAGGTTAAAGGGATTTTCCTTCCTCTGGTTGTCAACTATCCATCAACTACTGGCAATGCCACCTCCATGCCCACCATAATTCTTATCAATCGCAACGCAAGCTTCCATCCAGTAGAACATAGGATCATTGATTTCCTCAACCATCGCCGCTAATCTTTATCTTAGATCTGAGATGAGACGATCATTGAAGCTATGAGGGAGATAGAGTTTTTCCATCACCTTTTAACTTCTGTGTCCCTATTCAGATCAACACTTCATCATCTTTGATCAGATTTCCTTTTGAGTTCTTCACCGCAGATTCAAATCAGAACAAGTTAGGGTTGACTAGCTTGTGTTGTGAGTTTACTTTGGTTGTCAATTTCCTTACATTTACTTTATTGAACAAATTCCATGGGTAATCCGAATGATTGTTGCTTGATTGGTTAGGTGTTTGTTTGTTTGTTACATGTTCTTGATTGAGTTAGCTGTTATTTTGGGTTCTCTACCTCAGATCTATAGTTTGGATAGTTTGGATGCTTTATTTCTTTCCAATTTCTTGATTTGATTGCATGTGTAGTATAGTTTCCTTTATTTTCTCTCTTATGCATGTAGTAGTTAGATTTTGTCAATGCTTAAGTTCCATTACATGCTTTGTGCTTCTTTGGTTAGTTGAAATCATAGGTTAGGTTAAATAGGTTGTCTTTCATTATTCATCTTTTCTATTTGCTGTTAAAAATCAAACCCCCAAACTAATAAATTGATCCTAATATTTCATTATCATTACATTCCTTATGAGAGACGATTCGGGCCATTCCCTATACTGTACTAGTGTAGAAAGGAGTTTGGTATTTTATTTGATACCCATTTCATGACAAAAATACAGGTTTATCAGTCACTATCTCCCAACCCTCATCATTATCGGAGACCAGATGGACCACCTTGAAGAGAACATCAAGGTGATGAGCGGCGTCAAAGGACGCCCCAGCAACAAGAGAACCAGGCTCGAGCCCTCACTCGAGTTTAGTAGGATCATCCCCTGACGTGACAAGAGAAAAACTGTAATAATACCTCTAGGGGGATATCGGTATGATCGTTGGAGGTCCAACCAACGGAGACTCCAATTGGGCGAGGAAGTCACACGCTTATTGACTGGAGATCCAAATGGTTGGGTGTAACCAAGAGCAAGCACAAGGGCTTGAGATTAGTTTCAAACCCAAAGATTTAGAAGAGATAGAAGTACCCCACAATGATACCTTGATTGTTAAGCTACCATAGCTAATTATAACATACATCGCACCATTGTTGATACAGACAGTTCTGTCAACATCATCTTCAAGAAAGCATTTGAGCAGCTGCAAATAGAGCCAAGTGAGCTCTAGCCCATGACGACTCCCATATGGGTTCACAAGCAATGAAGTGTAGTCCCCCGGCTACATTAAGCTGGCCATATCTTTAGAGGAGGAACCCCATATGAGGACACGCCCTCAGCATACAATGTCATTTTGGGTCGGCCAACCTTAAATGAATTTCGGACAGTCGTTTCAACCTTCTACGAAAAAATAAAATTTTCCATGGATGACTAGGTGGGGGGAAGTTAGGGGAAACTAACTAATAGCACACAAGTGTTATGTTGAGATTATTAAGACTGAAGCCAGCGCTGTTGGTGTAGGGAGCACCAGATGATCAAACCTATATTTTGATAATGTCAAAGGGTTCAAATTTAAGGTTACTTGTTGTCTAACAAGTGTGAATGAGCTTGCAGGAAAGTCCTAAGTGTTCTTAGGTAAAAGTCCTAGTGATTCTAGGTAGGTAGAAAACCCTAGAGGGAGGTAACCCTAGGTTCTGGGGTGGTAATCCTAGGTTATGGAAAGTCCTAGCCGCGATTAGGTAACGAAGTCTTAGTTTGGGGGAGTGGGTGAAGTCTTGATGGGTCGAGGACTTTGGGTGAAATCTTAGAGTCGAGGAGTTTAGGTGAAAATACTAGGGGTCGCAGACCAGGTGAAAGTCTGGACGGGTCATGGGGCAGACGTTCAGCATGAAGTCCTAAAGTTTCGGACGCTGAGCAAAAGTCTAGACGGTCTGGAGGACCAGTCTGACAAAAGGTAATTTCTCCTGAGAGTAGGTGAGGACGTGTTTTCCGAAGAGGGAACGGTAGACGCCGATTTGACCTAGGATTTCTATAAAATCTAAAAGTCAGAAATGGACAGTCTGGAGACTTTCAAAGTTATATTTTATTCTATTTGCCTATTTCTCTAATTCTGTTTTGCAGAAAACTAACATTTTTTAGGTTAAATTTGTGACCTTGATCGGTCAGATCATACTCTTAAGCTTGACTCCTGAGCTTGAGCCTCTGGCTAGATTATAAGTGAACATGCTCTCACGCCATATCCTAGACTCTCGAGCCTCCGACTGGGTTATAAGAGAGCATGCTCTTGCGCCATGTCCTAGACTCTCAAGTCACTCAGGTTGTGTTATAAGTAAGCATGCTCTCATGCCATGTCTGAGACTCTCGAGCCACTCAAGCTAGATTATAAGTGAGCATGCTCTCATGTCATGTCCCAGATTCTCAAGTCGCTCAAATTGGGTTATAAGCGAGAATGCTCTCATACAATGTCCTAGACTCCCGAGCCTCCGACCGAGTTATAGGCGAGCATGCTCTTGCACCATATCCCAGACTCCTATTCCTCTAGCTAGATTATAAGTGAGCATGCTCTCGCGCCATATACCAGACTCCCATACATTCGGCCGAGTTATAAGCAAACATACTCTTACGCTATGTCATATAATAATGTGCATCTATCCAGGTTATAAGCGAGCATGCTCTCGCTTCATGTCCCTGACTCCCGTGCATCTGACCAGGTTATAAGCGAGCATGCTCTCGCACCATGTCCTAGACTCCCGTGCATCCAACCGAGTTATAAGGGAGCATGCTCTCGTGCCATGTCCCAGACTCCCGTGCATCTGGTCGGGTTATAAGTAAGCATGCTCTCGCGCCATGTCCCAGACTCCTGAGCCACATAGGCCGAGTTATAAGTGAGCACGCTCTCACGCCATGTCCCAGGCTCTTGTGCATCCGGTCGAGTTATATGTGAGAATGCATTCGCGCCATGTCCTATAGTCCTCTGCATTCGATCGAGTTATAAGCGAGTATGTTCTCGCGCCATGTCCCATACTCCCATCCATCCGATTGAGTTATGAGCAAGCATGCTCTCGAGACTATATGTTGCAAACTCCCGAGCCGTCTGATCGGATTATGAGCCAGCTTGCTCTCGCATATATCTTATTAATATTCCATATGACCTAATTTCTCGCTCGGTTCAATTGGATCGTTTGGATTGGCCAACAAAAAAAATTATTTCATTTAGCTTAATTATGTCAGCTAATTAAATTATGGGCAGATTGGTCCATGCATCTAAACATCGAACTCCTGCTCCATTCAGAACAATTTTTCCACCTAATCTTATTATTGCTCCCGACCTAATTATTTCGCTTGGCGTAATTATCCCGTCTAGCCTATTATTCGGCCTAGCCTCATTATGATTAAGAACGCTTACACACCTAACCTTTGGATCTCCAAGTTATTGGACCTTTTTTATGGGAGAGCGTTCACACATATTTCTTCTTACAAAGGATGTAGCAACAAATTATGAAAATACACAAGATAGGTATGGTTTAAAAATGAATAGTCAATACATATTTTGCGTTTAAGTTCCATTTCCTCATAGTAATTACAAGGCACATGGGTAAGCATGTTATACAGTTAATCAAATTTACCTAAGAGGTATTTTGGGAGCTCTTTCAGAAGTCGTTGGCGACTTATAAATCATTTGGGTGGCTCTGCAGATAAATCAACACCCTCACGTAATTGTTGGACCGCCCCTTCCTCTCCAAGAGTGAGCATCCTTATGGTGCGTGTGGTAAATTTCTGGCCGAATTCACTAGACTCGAGATAGACTTTCCACCTAATCTCAAAACATTCATCTTCTCCAACCTTATAAGCTCTCAGTTCGGACTTAGTGGACTCTAATTCGGCCTACATTAATTCAGCTTGGCCTCTTGTGTATCCAAGTTCTGCTGCTGCTCCAGGATCAACAGGTCCTTAGTCGATAATGCTCTAGTTTGCTCAGCTGATCTTGAGGCATGAGAAATCAGTTCTTCTAGCAAGGTGGTTTTGTGTGATAGGTCTACCATTACTTTGGTTTTTTACTGTAGTTTCTTCTTGGAGTTTGGATTCACTAGTGCTTAGTAGAATTTCTAATTTCCTTCTATCCCCTTGTTGAGAAGTCACAAGTTGTTGAGACTCTCTCATGGTCCACACCATATATGAGAGTAGGCCAGCTTAGACACTTAGTTCTTTCTGTAGAATGGCCACCTCAGTATTTGGATTGGACACGGAGAGTTATAATTCTCCCACATGCTCTCTCAGAATTTTATTATATCTTTCCAAGTCCACCACTAGGTGTCTCAGGTTTAGACTTGTAGTGTAAAGCTGAAAGAAAATGGATGGTGTTGAGAAACTTTACTTGCCAAAGGGGGTAAACTTAAAAAATTACCGTAGTTGCATTTTGGACGTATTCATCTGCACGCTTGAGAACTGAGAATTCCCTTAGTCATTGCCTCACACTCATCTAGGCTTTGGCTAATGATCCCTTTAACTTTACCACCCCATAAGATGGCGAGGAGGTGGAAACCATCCCCTATTGAGATGGCAAACCAAAGGTGAAGTTGAATCGGTGATTCGAGTCAGGAGGAGAGTGTGGTCAGGAAGAAGAGCCACACAGAATAAGGCTAGTTGTTGGTGTTGGACAGGTGGGGGTTGGTAGTCTATAAGTTGACTCATCTGGCCAAGGTGGTCGAGTGGATGTAGATGGCGTAGAAGAAGGACTGATCAACCTTAAAACTAGGGGCCCAGCTGGAGGTTGATCGGTTATAAGCAAGTTCTTTCATTGAGCAGGGGGCGCTTAGGATGCACTAGCAGTGGCTCGCTTAGCCCTTGGTGGTCTGGACGAAGCTGGAGTGTCCGATCGGTGTCTCTTATGCCTGAAATATAGTGGCACATCTGAGTTAGGAAAGTCCCGCGTTGTGCTTGAAGCATGGAGACGGTCAGGCTATGATGTTGCCCGTTCGGTTTCCCTTGCCTCTTAAATTACTTTCCTTGGTCGATTTAGTGTGGCTTTAGCTTGCTTGGTGCTCATCGAAACAGAAGCAATGGAGGTCTCAATTATATTCAACATGAAAAGGGAAGTGGAGGATCCTTACCAAAAGAGGATTCCAATCCCATTTGGGTAGGGCTCAGCCTAAAGATGTACAACATACCCTCTTGAAGTAAGATGGGAATGACAAATTGCAAGCATGATAACTTGTTGGTGGCCGCACTGAAGGTTGCATCCCTGTTGGGGTCACCCAAAGTAGGCATAGCAGGAAGGCACGACTGCCATGCATTCAGCTAGAAGAAGTCGAATAAAAAAGTACTTTCTCCTCCAATCAATCTCTTGAGAAGAAATCTTATCAAACAGGATATTGTTAGGAAGAGCACAGAAATGAAACAAGCCTTCGATTATTTATTTAGGGTAGATAATATAATGGAATACTCGAGGGGTTAGAGGAACCCAAAATAAACGAAACATAATAATAATGTCACACAAAAGGCGAATGGAGTCGGGGATTAATTGTTGATCCTGTTGTGGCTGGCTAGAGCGGGTGAATGGCTTGTGATCAGAGTTAGAAAAAAAAATCTCTTGCTTTTGCTTAGCAATGATGCACATAGAAGAAATAACAACTTAAAAGAGTAGGTAAAAGGTAAGAGTTTTACTCGGTTACAACCTAAGTAGTTGTTAATCCAAGGCATTGAAAAGCTCACTAAAGAACTCCTTTATTGAAGGCGGGGAAGCCTTTTACACATGTTGACAGCTCAAAAATGACTAAGAAAGTTAATACAGAAGTTGTTGTAGAATTTATAGGTCTAAGGGTCTTTTTATAACTCATGGAAAATCTTATCGACTGCTCGAAGGTGTCTTTAGGTATGTCCAAGGCACCTTCCATAAGAAAAGTTGTATCGAATAAGATAAAACTTTATTTTCAGCCAACGGTCATTTGAAGGCACCTCCTGTTAGGACCGATTATGTAACTAGAGGGGGGGGGGGGGTGAATAGCTCGGTGCGCTCGTCGTGCTCCTCGTTGATTGTTTCTTCAATGATATGCAGCGGAAAATACAAAGAAACAAAATACACAACGCTAACAAGAGGATTTACTTGGTATCCACCTCACAAGAGGTGATTAATCCAAGGATCCACACACTCACGCACTCTCCACTATGAAAACACTCCTTTATGGTAACTACCAAAGGTGGAGAAGCCCTACAAGTTCACACTACAAGAATAAAGGGAAAGGGAACAAAATACAAGCAAAAGCTTACAAGTTTGCACAAGAAAACCCTAACCCTAGATTTCTTCTTCTCATTGTAGATCCGCCTCTTGACTTGGAAGAACCTCCAAGAACTTCAAGAACTGGCGGTGAGAACTCTGTGGAGAAGCTCTGTGAAGATCTGTGCTTACTGGAGAAGAAGCCGTGAAAGTTCTGCCGAGAGAACAGCTCGCCAGCAGCTAAATATGACACCAACGGTCGGATCCCAATTGATTGGATTGCCCCCAATCGATTGGGGAGGCTTTGGATCGATCGGCGGATCGATCCAGAGCGCCTCTGTGCTCTTAGGAATGGCCTGGATCGATCAGCTGATCGATCCAGGGCTTCTTGCGTAGAATCACACTTCCCAATCGATCCATTGATCGATTAGGGGCTCTGGATCGATCCACCGATCGATCCAGCGCTGTTCTGTGCGATCACGCACTTGTCCCAATCGATCCACTGATCGATTGGGAGGAGGCTTGTCGCGAAGACTCGTCCAATCGATCGGCTAATCGATCCAGCTCATGATTTCTCCCTAAAATTAAGTCTAAAGCCTCCTAAACCAACATCTAGTCAACCATGACCTGTTGGTTCATCGTGCCTAGCATCCGGTCACCCTTCACCTGCTAGGACACCCTCACCAAGTGTCCAGTCAATCCTTTTGACCCACTTGGACTTTTCTTCCTCATGTCAAGTATCCGGTCAATCCCTTTGACCTACTTGGTCTTTCCAATACCAGATATCCGATCGTCCTTGATCCATCTGGATTTCCTCGTGCCTGGCTTCACTCATCAGGACTTCCTTCTGCCTAGCTTCACTCACTAGGTCTTTCACCTGGCTTCACTCGCCAGGATTTCCTTCTGCCTAGCTTCACTCACTAGGTCTTTCACCTGGCTTCACTCACCAGGATTTCCTTTTGCCTAGCTTCACTCACTAGATCTTTCACCTGACTTCATTCACCAAGATTTCCAATCTGCCTGGCTTCACTCACCAGGACTTCCCAGTCAAGTATCCAGTCACTCTTGACCTACTTGACTCTTCTTCACAATCTCCCCACATGAACAATCGCACCTGCAATCTCCATGTGTTGTCTACATGTATTGTCAAACATCGAAACCACAACATCAAGACTCGAGCTTGACTCAATTCAAGCTCAGTCAACATGGTCAACCTTGACCTGGGGAATATTGCACCAACACCTCCAACAGACTAGAAGGCACCTTCGACACTATTTATGGAAGGTGCCTTCTAAGCCATTGAGGGCGCCTTCCCTAAGGCAAATTAGCTCCTTAGCTAATCTTCTTCGCATAGGCGATGCTCCGGTTATTTGAAGTTAAGCTCACCCGAACCCAACTCCGACCTACTCCTCAAGCAGGCTTCTTCCTCGGCTTCTCGTCCCTCGAACGTCTCACACGCCCTTCTCATCCACCGGTATACTCTTCCGTAGAACCTCGTCCCTTGGATGCACCAAGACCATCAGCTTCTTTCCCGTGTCATCCTTCTCTCTAGTTGCATCTTCCACTCAACTTCTTGTGCTCCTAAGTTCCTACACACTAAACACAAGGCATCAAAGATAAACATGACCTAACTTAACTTGGTTGACTACATCAAAAATACCACGGGGCACTTACAATCTCTTCCTTTTTGATGTGCATCAATCCAAGTTAAAGTTAGGATTAAAACCAAAATGTAATAACATAATTAAGTAAAGTAGATTGCAATTATAACAAAAAATTACAGTATAATGAATTAAAGAATTTTGCAAAAATATGTACAAAGGATAAAAAATTCTAAATTCCAAAAATATCCTAACTCCCTCTTAACTTATACCTATTTCTCCCCTTTGATCACTTTAAAATAGGGGTTAAATATCAAAAATAGATTTGATAAAAATTCTAAGGGATACATATATAGTGACCAATACTTTAAAAATTTTGAAATTTTCTACTAAACACCTAGTTTTTTGAAAAAAATAATTTTAAAATAATTTTTAATTGTTTAAATTTTCTTAAAAATTTTATCACAGTTAGACACATTTATCTAACACAGTGATGAAATTTTCATGAATAAACAAAACTAATACAAGTAGTAAGAAATTATTCTATTCAGATATATGTATTTGTAAGAAAATTTGATTAATAAATAAATTTTGAGTTCTAAAATTCTTGTAACTTTTTCTCAGTATGTAAAATAGAGAGTATATCTATTGAAAAATAAAATTTTTTATATTAAAAATTAATATTTTGTTAAAAAATTCATAAAAAATAATATATCAGTGAAAAATTTTAAAAATTTTCCTACATATAAGTAATAAAATCATTTTTCATGAAAAAAAATTAAGATTTAATTAATTTTGAAAAGAAAGTAATCATAAAAATTTACTTGAAAAAGTTAGACAATTTTAAGCATGCAATGAAAATATTAGAGTAAATAAAAATTAGAACATGAATGAAAATTTAACCTAAGAATGATTTTGAAAATCAATATAGGTTCTTAACCTATTGGATTAATCAGATATTTTCTGAGAATTAATTTTCTATTACTTTTATAAGTTGACCCTTATAGTATCTAAAATGCCAATTAAGACTGCCATATCTTCTAAAATTAAAAGAGCTTGAACTTAAGCATGCATCATTCTTTTTCATTAGTTTTATTTATTCTTTTAATTTTTCATTTTCAATTTTCAACTTGTCAAAATCTTCTATTCGACAAGATTTTGCTAAAGTTCCTTTTAATTATAGGTTTTCCTTTAATAATTTTTTATTTTCAATTTCTAATTGACATGAATTCTTAGACAACATCTTAATAAACTTGTATAACTTGTCAAAATGTAGAGATCATACCTGACTTATCTTGTCAATCTTATTATGTGATGCTCCCCGTATATTGTTGCTTCCCTCTGACGTTGCTTTCCCTTCATCGGTACTCTCGATACTCATTTTGGATGAACTTACTTCATCATCTTTTTGGTGACTTGACATCAGCGTAAGTTCGGCATAGGCTTCAATCTCCTACTTTAATGATGATGTTTCATCCCATATTGCCTTAAGGCTTTTGTGCCTTTTTGGAGTCGGTCTTTTGTCCTTGCCCTTATCCTTCAATTTTGGATAGTTGTCTTTGAGGTGTCCTTCTTCTTAGCAATTATAACATCATACCTTTTGTTTGCTTCGTGAAGTTTGCTTGGCCTACGACTTGTTAAACTTGTTAGACTTAACAAAATTTACTGAATTTTCTTACCATAAATTCAGCTTCATCTTTGTCAAGTGACGTGTCTGAATCTAGTTCACCTTTTTGGTTATCCTTTAATGCTAGGTTATGGGATATCTTTTCTTCTTTGTTTCGTAAGCCTACACATCTTGATTTGTGAAGTTCAAAAGTGGGAAATAGATTTTCTAATGAACAAACTTCAAGGTCCTTAGAGATGTAAAATGAGTTGATTATAGATGTCTACTCAAGTGTCCTAGGAAATGCATTTAAAGCATACCTTAATGAATCTTAATTTGTTACCTTTTCTTCGAGATTCATGATTCTAGTGATGAGTTCATTGATCCTCGAGTATAGATGTATGAATGTTTCACCTTCTTCCATCTAGAGGTTGTTTATTTGGTTTCGGAGCAGGTCCCGTCTTGTGAGTTTTGCCTCCGAGGTCCTTTCATGCAATTCTAGGAATTTTTCCTTGAGCTCTTTGGCTGACTCATAGGCTTAGACCAGTTGACTTCTTGTGGTGGTAAGACATTTATTAGATGAAATTCTGCCTTACTATTGGTTACGAAGTCAGCTTGCTCCTTCATTACTCACTGATTTCTTCTTTGTCGGCTCTTTACAGATCCTTAGGTGCTACAAAATCATATTTTATTATTAAAAGTAAATCAAAATCTATTTTGAAGAATACCTCCATTTTTTTTTGTCCAAGTCACAAATTTCTCCTCGAATTTCAATGGGTAGATACTTAGTCCGACCATCATCTTGTTTGCTTTGATTGGCGGTTAGTCCTTTTGAAGCAGTTGGGCTCTAATACCACTTGTTAGTCCTTATATAGCTAGCTATAGGGGGGAGAATAGCCTACGATGAGAGTTAGAAAAAAAATCTCTTGCTTTTGCTTTGCAATGATGCATAATTTAATTAAGTAAAAATAATTAACATAAAAGAAATAACAACTTAAAAGAGTAGGTAAAAGGATATAATTTTACTTGATTCCAACCTAGGTGATTATTAATCCAAGGCATTGAAAGGCTCACTAAAGAACTCCTTCATTAAAGGTAGAGAAGCCTTTTACACATGTTGACAGCTCAGAAATGACTAGAAAAGTTAATACAGAAGTTATTATAGAATTCCTAGCTCCGGGGGCCTTTTGATAACTTTTAGAAAATCTTATCTGTTGCTTGAAAGCGCCTTCATGTAGTTCCAAGGAGCCTTCCATAAGACAAGTTTTATCACTGAAGATAAAACTTTATCTTCGACCAACGGTCATCTGAAGGTGCCAACAACAAGCTACAAGACGCCTTCGACGCTGTTCATGGAAGGCATCTTCCAAGCCATTAAGGTGCCTTCCCTAAGGCAGATTAGCTTCTTAGCTGATCTTCTTTATGTGGGTGATGCTCTGGTTATTCAGAGTTGAGCTCACCTGAACCCAACTCTGACCTTCTCCTCGAGCAGGCTTCCTCCCTAGCTTCTCATCCCTCCAACGTTATGCACGCCCTTCTCATCCACCGGTATACTTTTTCGCAGTACCTCATCCCTCGGATGTACTGAGCCCATTGACTCTTTTCCAGTGTTATCCTTTTTTCTAGCTGCGTCTTTCGCTTGACTCCTTATGCTCTTAACTTCTTGCGCACTTAGACACAAGACACCAAAGACAAACATGACCTAACTTAACTTGATTGATCACATCAAAACTACCATGGGATACTTGCACTAATTGGTGGAGAGGAATGTGAAAATACTGGCTCACCTCAACAAAAAAGGATGGGATAGGAAAGTGTAGGCCGACCAAAACTTGCTCCTTGAAAATGATCGTATGACCAGTAGGGGGAAGATGAGGATGATCTTGGTTGGTAGGTATGATTATATGCATGGAGTGGGGGACGTTATAAGTAAATCAGAGGTCGTCTAAATCTACCTCATTGAAGCTATAAGTAAAAAAGGTGCGCCACACACCTGGAACATTCATGGCTGGATTCAAGGGGAAGGAGCAAAGAAAAGCAAAGGGGAAGAGAGCTTGCTGGAACATGTGAAAGCAGAGGGTTAGAAGGAAGCGAGAAGAAAGGGAACTAGGGTTTAAAGGCAACCCTTTTAGTCCTCCTTTAAAAGGGACCGTTGGATCAGGGTGATAAAAAAGTGAGCTAATTAGCATGGTCGTTGGATCATAAGGAATCTAAACCATTATAGGTATGGAAAAGGGTGCATTGGTGGTCAAGTCATAAGAATGAGGTTCTTAGATATGCGTCACTGATAGTAGACATACATTTATAATAGATGTGATAAACAAATAATTATTCCCAATCACTAGTGCATTCATCAAGGTGAATTTTTACATTTCTTTGGTGAACAAGTCATTTAAAGGCTAGTTGGCTTTAATTCCGGCCGAGTTTTAGGACCTCGTCCCGCTCGGCTTTGAAGGCACTATTATTATATATTCGATTGACGTAAGGGCCGATCGAACCTTTTTAGTGTTGAGATTATTTAAAATGGTTGGTTTTAATGTCGGATGAATTTAACTTTGGACGATCCCTGAAGGTTATGACCTTACTTAAGCAATCTTTATTATACATCCAAGTGGCTCAAGATCTGGTCGAACCCTTGATGTCGTGTTACCCAAATGGTTAAGTTCCCAAACTTCTGAGTCAATCAATGTATGAGGTAAAACTAGCACACTTCCACTTTAGCATGTGGAATACTCACAAACACTTGAGGAAGATAACATCGTTACACAATCAAGTGTATGCTAATAAGTAGATAACATCTAATTACATACATAGAAAGTTACAAGGAGAAGTTTTTCTTGCCCATGACTGGGGTTGACATGGGAAACATATTACAAAAGCTTATGGAAGAGACCAGGCGGACATTCCTTTACTAGCCGCTATCGGTCCAAGAAGTGAGGTGGAGGTTTAGATGTTAGGTAGCCCCCTCTTAAAGCTGCGTGATGACTCCCTTGGCCCCAACAAGGAATGCTTTGTTAATGGTGGTGATGATGGGGAGGTTAAAGTCTCATGATTGGAGGAGGACCACTTTCCTTGCCTCAAACCATTTGTCCTCTCTTGCTTGATAAGCAGTTAATTTTGACCAGGAGGCTATCAGCACAGAAGAGAGTCCTGTTGGCTTGGATTTAGAGGCAGTTAGGGTGGTTTAGATGGCCTTTGATTCTGTGCGGAGGGACTATAGCTCGGTTTTCTGGGAATTCAAATTTTGTTGCTACTCAGATATTAGTTGGGTTTTGGCTGACAATTCAACTTCTTTAGTAGCCATTTCCAATACATGAGCATCCTTGAGTTCTTCCAGTTGGGTGGAGAGGCTCTGAATTTCAACAATCTTTCCATCTAGATCCTCCACCACTTTACTCTTTTGGGTTGTCTTAGAGTGCAGCCTATCTTCTGCTATTTTTAGGGTAGCCTCTGATTTGTTGGCTCACTCTGCCCAATCCCTTATTGACACCTAAGCTTATTGAAGTTGGTGTTGGAAGCCGCAAGTACAAGGCTACATCATCAGTAATAAAAATATCGATCCTACAGGGGCTGTTGATTATGCGCTAGTTGATGTCACACAGTGAATTCCCTAGACAATCGTAAGATTGGTTGGAAGAGAGAGAAAAATTAAAGAGAAAGAGAGAGAGAAGGAATAAGAGATGATCTTAGAAGGGGATGGATGGTAGATGTTAGGATTTTGGTTTTGTTACGATGCTAATTAATGTCCTTCTGCATTGTTCAACTACCCAACTTCATGCTTACACTCGTGTAGTAATTCTAACTAAAGCCCAACACAACCCTCGCGTAGGTTGCACCGGAGATTCTACCCAAGTTTTAACGTCATTAAGTAGAGAGGTAACCTAGAAAGTCCGGTTAAGAGGGAATCCCTGTCAATATGACCTCTCGGTCATACGTTCCTAGATTACACAATCACTTCCTAATGGTAGCACTGGAGTATCCACTTCAATTTGAATGTCTTAACAAGAATTAGTACATATGTTAAGATTTTTTGACTCTAGAAAGTGGGTAAGTATCAATGCCCTCTGTTACTAAGAGCAAAATATGTCCGGTTGAATGAGTATTCTCTGTCACTAAGGATCCCCCATTATTCAGTCTAGTAGCAAACTTAACATAGAGATAAACCTCTCACGTCTACATGTTTACACCATTCACACGTTTCGTCAAACATATAAAAGGCATAACATATATAAGAAGTAGTAAACACATCATTGCATATAAAAATATCAAAATACAAGTTCATATATCAACATCAAAATATAACTACTTTCTACATCCTAGATCTAGAGATTTACTCCATTACAAGGGAGATACAACTAAGAGATGATAAATATAGCATCTACAACTCAAAACATGGATTGAGAGAGAAGAGAATGTTTATCCTTGAAGTGTAGCATCTTTGGAGGCGTTCCCTTTCTCTAGAGGTAGGCAGATCGGTGAAAATCAATGAGGATGGAGCTTCTAGGGTTCCCCCAAGGGGGAGAACCCTTCCCCAAGGAATGACGGTGAACCCTAAGCCAAAGATATGAGTAAAAAGGGGAGAAAAAACCCCTCAAATAGAGCTAGGCATGGGCCTATCATGACCCTTGCCACAGTCGTGTCAAATCACACGGCTATAGTCTAGTCTGGTGGTACTACTGTATGAAACCACATGACCATAGTCTGGTTCGATGGCACGGCCGTGTGGATTCACACGACCAAGGTCGACTCCGACTCTAGAAAATCCACACGGTCGTGTGGTTCCACATTGTCAGAGTCTGCTTTACCTCTAGAAACCCACACGGTCGTGTGAATCCACACGGCTAAGGCTATCTTCTTCTCTAGAAACTTGAGATGACCGTGCCATTTAACAAGATCGGAGCCTGCTTTACTTCAGGATAGCCACATAGCCGTGTGCTTTCATACAGCCTGAGCTTGATTTCTTCAGGAGTTGCTCTCATGTGTATTTTTACTTCATTTTCGCTTCAAATAGCGTCCTATCAATCAAAACATGCAAAAAGTATATCTTCGAACAAAAAGAATAGAAATATAATATTATAATAAAATAGAGTGTAATAAATATAGATTATACTTATGAAATATAAGTAGATGTGCGTCAAAATATGCATAAAAGTATATATAATCTATGCACATCAGTTGACTCTCTAATTCACTCAATCGATTGAGTTGTGCGGCAAGGGCATATATAGAGCCGACCTCTAACAGGCACTCTTTCAAAGCTTCTTTTCCCTAGCCATGGATGTCAATTTTTGAGTCATAGCCATCCCAACTCCCTAATTCTACAGAACATACATCATCAGAGGTATTCAAAAAAAAATAAAAAGAAAGATGGAAAGTTATGACTTACCATGGTCACGTTGTGTGAATACCTGTCCACCATCTCCACGGGCATGTATTCCTCCAACTTGCTCCTTGCCAGCTCCTAAGCCTCCATTATCTGGCCCCTCAATAATATTCAACCGTAGGCTGGTCAAGGAGATGTGGGGGAAGATATAGCTTGAGAAGAGGGGAGGTTATAGATTGCTGAAAACTAATAAAGGAGTTTCGGCTCCATGGAGGAAGTTGCAGCAGGATGCACCTCAGCAAGAGGGGTAACAGGGAGAGTAGACTCTAAATGCAAGACGAACACTGGAGAGCCACCCGACTGAGAAGTGATCTCTCAGTTGAATTGTTAGAGGGCAGAGTGGACAGAGTCCACTTGAAAGATTGGGTCGGGACTTCCTCTCAGACTGGTGTGAGATGGGGTGAATGTACCCCGATCGGAGATGCTTGCCCTTTAGGAACTTGGGTCAAAGGGATGAGCTGACGCCTCTTGCGCCTCCTCTTTAGTGGTGCCTCCGGATCGGATAGAGAATCTTTGGAGGCCGAAAGAGGATCGGAGGTCAGTTCCTCTATTGTAGTCGTTGCACTGGATTCGGCCACCCAGCTACTGGATGCCTTGCTAGTAGGGGTCGATCTGTTGTTTTGCTCGCTCAACCAAAAGTAGCTGCTCATGCCGAGCAAACTCCTCGTCCTCTAGTTGAATGTGCTCATAAACCAGAGCTTCATAGAAAGCATCCACTCCATAAAATAACAAGACCTTAGTTAACAATAACCTAATAGACAAGTTGATAAGGCTTACCAAAGGAACAATGAAGTGATTCTCAGACAGGGCTTAGTCTGAACAAATAAAGCAGGTCCTCTCTCAGCAACTTAGGGGCCTTAAATTGTACATCGCTATGCTTCTTTTAGTGGGAAACGAAAGCTGGATCTTGTTTAAAGTTGCCAATATCTGGAATGGGCAAAAGGGTTGATTGCGCGCCATGCAGTCGGCTAGGAAATGGACTTGGGTGTTTGAATAAAAAAGTAATGGGATTGCCATCCTTTATTTGAAGAAAGTTGTTCCTTAAGGAACACTGCCTTGGGGCCAAATTGAAATTAAAAGACCTCCGACTATGATTTTTTCGGGTAAGAAAATAATATAAATTGTGGGAAGTCAGGGGAATGCTATATAGGTAGAATAAAATGAACATCCCACACATAGTGTGAAATGCATTTGGGGCAAGTTACTAAAAGAGAAGGTGGAAGTTATGACTTATCTTAGAAAGAAAAGAGGGATGGGAAAGCATAAATTGACTAAGATTTAATTTTTAAAGAAAATAATATAGCCAGGAGGAGGAGTATGAGGATGATCTTTGAGAGTTGGAATGTGAATATTATAGTTTTTGGGGATTTCATGTTGAAGTCGGAGCACCTCTCGATTAGAATTATCAAAATCAGACCAAGTAAAGTATATTAGGGAGCAAATGTTTTCTATGCCATGAGGAAGTATGAGGAAAATAGAGGAAGATTAAGGGAGAAACTTACTAGCACCGGTTACAAGAAGGTTATGGGTGGAGATCATCCGAGAGAAGGTCAAAGAAGATGAAACACAAGTGATTGGTTGCCTCAGCACTTAGGGTTTTTAAATAGAAGCCCTAAACTACTTTCCAATCTTAACCAACCGATCAAAACTGTTTAGTCATGGGTGGCCTTTGGATGGCATGGGAAGGAGTGTTGTTGGTCTGTACGAAAAGGCATGCGTCAGCTATTGCTCTGAAGAATGAGGTAGTAGGACAAGTGGCACTTATCCATAAATGGGTATTTATGCTGGACAAGACAACCACATCATTACACTGAAAAATACATTCCCGCGTATCATGGGTGCATAACTTAGCTTGTTAAGGCTTATCAAAAGCCTAGCATGCATTTTTCAAGATGAGAGCATATTGCAATATTTAAAGTGCAAGTAGGAACATGGTTGGATGGTCAGATCAGAAGCACATTTAGTCGGTTGGACCAATTAGTTAGGCAATCGAACTAAGATAAAACTCAGGCCTAGTTAATTGGCTACAAGCCTCTTTCGACTAGTTTTAAAGGGGAGGCTAGTGATACGGGATATTATCGGTGGAACCCAATGTGATGTGGCAATCAAAGTCAAGGTGAGGTGGTGGTCAAATTTAAGGGTTGGTAGAAACTTAGCGGGTCACTCCCAACATGACTTTTCTCCTCTCCTAGCGCTAAGGCCTTCAGTACGAGAATGATCGATCTAAAGGATGGTCGGATCCAGGGGACCTAGTGCTCAATTTCTATGCTAAGACACCTATTATATGCATGATCAGTCAATAGTCAATCAAGTTTAAAGGATGGTCAACCTACTATGAATCCGATCAGTAACAAAGCCAGTCCGGTTTACACAGTTTAGCATGCTCGTCTCCTATATGTACAAAAGATAAATGCACAGGGCAATTCTCATTATAGACTCGATCGGACTTTAGGATCTCAAGTTATCATCTTAGGGATGAGCCAACCAACATATGGATGATCGGCCAAAATTACCAATCTAATCTCTTGGGACTCGACTCCCCATTCCTCATACAAGCATCTTAGTATATGGCCGGTTGGTCATAGAATCGACTGAACCTAGGGTGCTTTGCTCCATATTACTTCAATGTCAAAGCTCTAGTATTACACAATATAAAGCTACATGACCGAAGGGCCGGATAGCCCTACGATGTTGGGTACTCTACTTATGTAGTACTCTGCCAATGTATAATTGATCGGCAAAATATCCTACCGGAATATCTTTAGGGGACAATATTATCAGAAAATCACAATAACCTATCAAAGAGTAATAACTATTCATCAAAGAATATTCGTCTATTATAACAGATGCATTTAATGGAACATTTTTTGAATGCGATTTTACATCTTCCATCAGCTAATAAAATATTCGCATAATTGCTTCATTAATGGTGTTAAGTTACAAAAGAGATGCACATGTGTAATGAAAGATTTCTCAAATGGTGACTATACATCTCCTAGGTTGTACGTCTTCCTTTACTTGACAAATACTGACACCTGACATTATCTACCACCTTATGATTACGAAGGTGATGAGAGGAGGTAAATAAAGGGGGGTTTTCTCCATTGGCAAGGTACGCTCTACAAGCTTGACCAATTATTACACATCATTCCTTACTATGCTCACTCATTTCTACTATAGTTTTTCTCTACTTTTCGCTCGGTCATCTACTGATTTGAGCGTCGAAGGGTTTACCCTAGGGACTTCTTCCCTGGTTTTTGCCCTAACGTTCTGTGGATTTGCTTTCCCTATGCACAGAGAGGAGGGAAACACTTGAAACCATTTTCCTGCTCTAGCCCATCATCTTCTTCTCTCGTATAAAGTCTTCTTCTAGTCAACAGCATCGCCACCTTCCCAACGCGCTAGAGTGTGTGAATAGCTCCAATCACTTCTCATCTTGATCTCGTGCTCATTGTTTGAATGTGGAACGAAAACTTGAATCAATACCAATGTCATATGGTGACCGAAGGCCTACTCCTAGTGATCTCCCTCAAATATGAACTTCTTTTCGGATACCTTACGGAGACAGAGAAGCCTCTTAACGCATATTTTTACAAGAGCACAATAAGAAAATGAATACAAAGATAAATTAAATCGAAAATGACTTTATTTCTTTGGATGCTTTCTTATTGCTTGGAAATGCATCTCATTGATCCAGAAAATGCACCAGTACTTTGTCTTAGAATCTCCAAGAATCAGCTCAAAAAATCTCCTTAAAAAATCTCTTTTAAATCCTTTAGGTTGAGCTTGATTTTTGCCTATCAGTTAACTGATCTTACCCATCAATCGATTGATATAATCTTCAACACTATTCCTATTGTTGAACGACCTCTTAACTTTTAGAAATCTATCTAATTTTATTGCTAATTTTAACATCATTCGATTGATGTAAACAATCATTTGATTGATCAAATTAGTTGAATCGAATAAGTGAATATGTCTCACTTTATTTCAATTCTGGTTGGTATCAGACAAATGATGTGAATCATCATTCGACTAATGTCATCAGTCGAATCAAATCAAGCGAATTTGACTCACTTCTATTCAATTTCTGAAGTTTGATAGTCAACTGATATCAACCATCAGTCAATTGATGTCATCAGTTGAGTCGGACAATCGAATCAACTTACTTATGTTCGATTCTGATTGAAATTAGTCGACTGATATCCATAATCAGTTGATTGATATTGGGTAAAAAATAGAGATCTGTGAATGAACTCCATTTCACACATTAGATCATCTCGTTCTGATATCCGACTCAAAAGTTATGATTTTTAGAAGTTTGCTATGTCGGAACTTCCTTGTTGCCTAACATCGATCAACTTTGACCTTCCAGGACTTTATTGTTGCCTGGTATCTGGTCAACTTAACATGTCGGGACTTTACGCCTCAAGCCAACTCCCTTTTGGACTTTTGACCATAAAGTGTCCAGTCAACTATAACCCACTTAGGTGCTACCAACTTGAGGTCTGAGATTTGAATCTCGGTATAATTGAGGTAAATGTCTACCTCATGTGTTAATCACTATTCTAAGGGCTACTAGTCACCCGTGATTTATCTCCTCCGTGTTTGCTCTGGGACATGTTGACCGTGGCCCCACTTGGACTTTTCGTCTCGTGTCAACTCCATGTTGGACTTTCGACTCTCAAGTGTTTGGTCAATAGTGACTTAAACTTTTTCTTATCAACTACCGGTTGGATTTCTGATTACCAAGCGTCTGGTCTACCATGACTCACTTAGATTTTTCATATCTTGTCAAGTATCTAGTCAACCTTTATCTACTTTACATTTCGCTCAACTAACTTAGCATATTGATCGATCGTCAAGTATCTGGTCAAACTTGACTTACTTGACGTCTCGACTAACTAACATATTGATCAAACATCGAAATCCCAACTCGAGTCAACTCAAGCTTGATTAACTTGGTCAACCTTGACCAAGGGTCGATTGCACCAACAAGAGGTGAAAAAGAACCAAATTGAACCAAATAATATGTTCGAGCTCGAAATATATGTGATATTCGAATTCGATTCAAAGCTAAAAAATTCAAATAATTTTCGCTCAAGCTAAGTTTGAAATAAAATTTAAGCTTGAGTTTGGTTCGAAAATCGAACTGTAGTTTGAAATGACTTAAATTCGAATTCGATTCAAATTATTTGAACTTTAATTTGAGTAAATTTAAATTATGTAAAATTAATCAAAGTTTATTCGCATTTGGCTCACGAATGGTTTGTGAATAATTAAATAAAATATTATGAGTTTGAATTCAGTTCAAAAAAATTATTAAATATTTTTGAGTTAGGCTTGAATTCGATAATTTTAAATATGAATCAAATATTTCTCAAGCCAATTTGAAAAGTACATTAAGGGAATTATTAAATATTTTTTAGTTAGGCTTGGATTCGATAATTTTAAATTTGAATCAAATATTTTTCAAGCCAATTTAAAAGTGCATTCGAACCCTTATTTTCAAAATGTTACTACCTAATATGTAGTGGTACCGATTATAATTAAAATGATTTTGAGCAAATTCTAACAATTTTAATAAAATTAGTAAATATTATTTTAATATAATATTTAAATTAAGAATATTTTGAGATAGAAAATATATTAAGATAAAAACACCATTTTAACTGTTTTAATAATCAAACACCCTTTTGATTTTACCCAAATCAATTTATTTTTTTCTTATTTCAAGTGATTTGTTATAACCTCTGTTAAAAATTAAAATAATTTTATTTTATCATTTTATGTTGTAGTAATTATGATATATTTTGAAAATGAATAATTTGTTAGGGTGTTGTTACTATAATCAAGGGCGGAGCTAGGTATAGTCCTACTCAGACTGTAGCCCGGATGTCCAACAGCGATGACAAGAGAGAAATATCAATTTTACTCTAGAAAAAAAAGGAGAAAACGAAAGAAAAAGCGGAGGCTCGTCCGGGCGTCAATGTCGGCAACGGCATCGGCGTGGCCCCGGGTAGATCACCCAGATTGACTCCGCCATTGACTATAATAATGCTTGAAATTTTGCTCTGATCAATTTCCTTCTGCCAGCGCCGTTTATGTCAAGAACAAGCTACGAGTGCCGAGTTCCATAGACCTGAGACCCCCTTCATAATTAATGATCAGTTGCAATGTCCCTTTCCCTTTTTCATTAGTTCCATATTAAAATACCTTAAAATCTTGTCTCAAGATTAAATTTGGCCAGTAAACTCCTTGCGGTGAGAATGCTATATATTTATTTCTGCCATGGTTTTCTTTCCAAATTAGATAAAGTAGACAGACAAATAGCTGAAGTTACTTTCATTGATTTAGAAGATTGACATGAAACCCCAATACATGAAATTCATAAGATAAATTATAGCAGAAGAAGGGCTACAATCATTATTCATGGTTGATTGCTTTCAATACTTAATTCAGTTGCCACTACTTTTCTCGCCGTGATGGAGGCCATGGAAGTAACCTTGAGGGTTGCTCTCAAAGCCACTCCTTGAGCCTTACCTGCAAAAGAGCCACCTCCACCGCCACCTTTCGAAGACTGACCACCTCCGCCACCCTTTGAGCCACCTCCCCCACCACCACCGCCACCACCCTTTCCTCCACCACCACCACCTCCTCCGCCCTTGCCACCCATTGTCTAGTTAAACTAACTGTTCTGAGACTAAACTGTTCGAAGTTACTACTTCAGCTTTGGCGATTTAATTTGTGTGTTTGGCAGTGTATTTATAGAGAATTCCGATTGGATTGGATTAGTCTTTAATGCAGGATGGTTGCAGTTTACGAGTGGGTTTACTTTGGAAGAACAAGAGTGTGATTATTTTAGTGTATTGGGAAGAGGAAAGGTTGGAGAGAGATTTAATTAATTATAATTAGGGTTTAATTATCTTCTTTTTTTTTTCAAATTATCAGAAGTTGACACGGACAGAACGAACTGTTATTCCTACTGGACTGCAGTAAAAGGAATTAAGTTTGTCGCTAGGCATTGGAGGGGTAGTTGGAAGCTGAGGCAGAACAATATAATGAACTTGAGTCACATTCAAATAATCAATATAGGTGATACTAGGAGACAATCAGGAATTTGTACGTTGAAAGGGTCAATTTAGATGGATCAATCCGATCGCTTTCGTTATCCGAGGCGAGAAGGGAGACTCCATGCCCTGCTCAGCTCCATGTAGCCCGGTCAACTCCACGCTTTGCTCAGCTTCGGCCCCGCCAAATCAACACCCTACTCAGCTTTATTTGGTCCTGTCGACTCCATGCGTTGCTCAACTTCATTTGGCCCGGCCGACTTGACAAGTTCCATGCGTTCCAGCCATAAGACTCCAGCTAGTTTCTTTTAGTCTCTCCAATCTGATTCTTCTTCTACTTAGCAAGTTAGGCCATCTAGCCCAACTAATTTTATGTCTCATGGGCTTGAGCCAGCATTAGGATTGGCAATACGTGGGATAGCATGAAGGATGTTAGAGTATACGGAGAAGTATGATTATACAAATATGGAGTATGAATGACGTGGCTATATGATATGACGGAGATACAACGATGTGAAATTTCTCTTACTATGACACGACGTTCAATTAATGAGAAGAGAATATCATTTCACCAGTGTTATAAAAGAGTTCACATCTATGGGCCAAGGTATGCATGCATAAACACGTTGAGCGTCGGAATAACTGAGCCAGGTCACCCTATGGCTTCCATTCTAACCCTCCATCCCTCCTCTCTCTTTCTCTCCCTCTCAAGACCTACGAGCATCTTTGGCAATCAATTCCTCCCCTTGATAATTAGTGACTTTGTCAACATTAGAAATAATTCACCAGTGGCTCGTTCGTCGGCGATCTCAGATAGGAATAAATTAGTACCATGTATGGAAAAATTGAGTTAAGACCCTGAACTGAGATGTTAAGATAAATAACACTGGAAGACCAGCCACTATCATCATGGAAACAAAGGACTTCAACAGGCTTATTGTAGCTATTATGCAAGCGGTATTGCAAGTGCATCCAGTGTAACTGGCACCTCTAGCATCGAAATCTTCTCCTTCCAAGATACCATCCAAGTCCGCTGAAGTACCACAAGTGCCTCATCGGAGAACACTCACTCTGATTGAGACACTCCGAGTTGCAATCTCATTATCCACTGGAACATCAATTAGACTAGTTTAAGCAGTCTTTGGAATTTTTAGCAAGAGAGACACCACCTCAAAATCCTTTATGGGAAAAGTGCCTACTTCTAGCAGAATGAATGGCTCCCAAGGCACCCCATTTTTCAGCTGCATCATAGAAGATGAGCTATCATATCATTTCTGACCACTGTAACTTGAGGAGTACACAAGAGAGTCAGACCCAGAAGATAGCCTGTGCAAATTTGAAAATGCAACCTTGTTGCATCAATATACGGAGAGCATCAAGTGTTGAGTGTTCTTGATGACTTTCTCGGGCTTGGCTCAAAGATGATTCAATCAACTCCCCGCTTCTTCCATTCGATCTTTCGAGGACTTCAAGATCGTTTTCCTGCACCATGTAGCCAACAACAAAAGCTACCATGAGACTGCTTAACTTATTTGCTCTCAAACAAAAGCTAAAGGAAACCTTGAAGGAATATCTTCATCAATTCAATCGAGTCACCCTAGATGTGTCTTTAGCTACTTTATAAGTGCTGGTGAGTGCTTTCATGATGGGGGTAGTTGAAGAGGACTTCTTTTGGTCGCTAGTGAAGAAGCCCTCGACTGATTTGGATAGATTGTTGGGCCAATTGGTCAAGTATGTGAACATAGAAGAAGCCTAGTTTGCAAGAAGGAAAGAAGTACATGCTGCGACCTTCGCATCTACTCAGTCGGAGCACAAATCTCCCCCGCCCCTTACGGAATTAGGAGTCATTCCCCAATCACCAACATCCAGCCCAAAGAGGATAAAATATTGTGTTGACTATAGAGACCGACCCGACCTCAACCCTCGAGTCTGGCCGATGGCTTCCCAGGATGATGGGTCACTTCTGCGCCTACCACCAGTCGGGGGCCCATTCTACTCAAGAATGACATCACTATGCTAAGGAACTGCGATGAGTGGTTGAACAAAGTTTGAAACTAACGCCGGACATATAGTGATTATCCTTCAACTGACAAGAAGAGGAAGTTTGAGGAGAAGGTAAGAAGAGATAGCCATCGTCCTCCAAATTTTTTTGAAACAATAAATTTTATTTAATAACTATGGATTATTCCTCAAATAGCTAAATACATGTTTATATAGACTTTAGACCCTAAAATACAAGTAAAGGAAAACAAATCCTATTATATAGACTACAATTCCTATCTTGTAAAGAAAGAAATGAAATTCTAAAAGAAAGAAAAAATATTAATAAACTCACAATCCTAAAAATCTTAAATGGACTTAAAATACAAAAATATAAAAAGATAGAAATTACCCAAAATACCTCAAATACCAAAAAATAAAAATTACCAAAAATAATAATAAAAATCTATGAATCTTTCTGCATCAGTTGCTCCAGTTTAAAAATACTTATCCTTGAGTTTAAAGTAGTTTTAGGTGGTAATCCAAAAGGAAGATCATCTGACACTAAATCGGTAAAATCCACTAGCAACTGTTAGACTTTAGGAGTCCTCATCGATTTGCTGAGAAGCATAGCATCATGAATGCTCTTCTTGTCCATCTTCGTGTCCCTTAAGCATTTATCCACCAGCTCCATGCACTTTGTGTTGGCGTCTCTATGCATGTATAGAAATATATTTTTGAAAAACATGCAATGAAAGTATAATAATTTTCTAAATTATTACAACACGCATCACACACATCCACAAAAACATACATGTGTAGACATAATCGTAGAATAAAATTTTATTTAGAAATTATACCAGTCAGATGACGCTTAATAGAAACGACATCAACTAGCAAGTCTCACTAGACTTGCCTCTATTCGTATCCATGCCAAGATACCTTCAAGATGACTTCGCAAAACTACAAGTTTCGTCTCCTTGGTACTAGCTAAAGAAAGGAGATGACAAGATGATGTGTGATAAATCCTCAAGTACACTAAAATATCGTCAAGTAATAAAAGATATCGAACCTACAAGGACTGTTGGTCGAGTACTAGTTTACTAAAAAATTTAACTGTCTAGATTAATCACGGATGTTGAGTGTCAAGACTAGAAAATCCAACGAAAAGAGTGAGGAAAAGAGTGAGGGAAGAGATTTGATCAAGAAGAAAGAAAATAAAGGTAGAGAGATCTAGGTGGATTTGATTGGTGAAAGCAATTCTAGGATTTTGGTTTCACCACAATATTAGTAAACATCTAATCTATGTTTGGGTGTCCTATCTTCAATGATGGTTCATGTAAGTAGATTATCTTATGATATCCAATGTAAACTTTTAGAACTATACCGACGTATCAACTCCAATTCATCATCTACTTTCAGAACAACTAAGCTTAGGGATCCCTTTTATATAGAGACGCTGTCATGAGATCCCACAAGGTTGTTTTGATGTGATCAAACAAGTTAAGTTAGGTCCTGTTGGTTTTTGATCCCTGTGTCTAAGTGTGTAGGAGCTTAGGAGCACAGGAAGTCGAGCGGAAGACGCAGCTAGCGAGAAGGATGACATGGGAAGGGAGCCGACGAGCTCGGTGCATCCGAGGGATGGAAGAGATGCGGAAGAGTACACCGGTGGACGAGAAGAACGTGCACGATGTTCGAGGGATGAGAAGTCGGAGCGGAAGCCTGCTCATGGAGAAGGTCGAAATTGGGTTCGAATGAGTTTTATTTCGGTTGACCGAAATCACCCAAGCGAGCGAAGCAGGAGCGGAAGACTCGGGCTGAGGCGAGTAGCACCGGCGCAGAGAGCTCAGACCGAAAAAAGTCAACATTGTTGACTTTAAGGGTCCGGGCACTCGGGCCAGTCTGGGGCCCGGAGCGATTCCGGGCGCCCGAAACCTCTTTTTATCCTCGATCGACGTAGATGTTGACCGTTGCGAAAGAGATAAAATTTTATCCCCTTCTAAGCATCTGGAACCCTTCTAGATGCCCCTACTAATGCTATAAATACAACCTTGATCATTAAGCTAAAGAACAACAAGAATTACTGAGCAACACTTGTATACGCTTTCCACTTTGTTTAGCTTCTTCATTTTTGTGCGTAAATTGCTGTAAAGAGGTTGCTCTGCCTGAAGGAGAAAGTAGTGAGATTCATTTCCTTGGATTAATAATCTCCCCGGTTGTAACCAAGTAAAAATTTTGTGGTCTCTTTCTTTTCTGTTTATTTAGTTATTTTTTGCAAGTATTCGTTATTTAAGTTAATTGTCCTAGAAGGGTTTCTTTTGTAATTTGTGCAAGACTATTCAATCTCCCTTCTAGCCGGCCAACCGGGATCCAACAGGTATTTGGTCAACTTAACATGCGGGGACTTCACGCCTCAAGCCAACTCCCTTTTAGACTTTTGACTATAAAGTGTCCAGTCAACTGTGACCCACTTAGGTGCTGCCAACTTGAGGTCTGGGATTTGAATCTCGGCATAACCAAGGTAAATGTCTACCTCATATGTCAGTCACTATTCTAAGGGCTAGTAGTCACCCGTGATTTATCTCCTCTGTGTTAACTCTGGGATTGGTTAGCGAGGGCGTTAGAGACGAGCGCAGTCGCCTTATGCCAACTTTGACCCACTTGGACTTTTCTTTTGCCAACTACATGTTGGATTTTTTATCACTAAGCATCTGGTCAACCGTGACTCACTTGAACTTTTCGTCTCGTGTCAACTCTATGTTGGACTTTTGACCATCAAGTGTCTGATCAACTGTAATCTACTTAGACTTTTCTCTTACTAACTACCTGTTGAACTTTTGATCACCAAATGTCCAGTTAACCGTGATCCCACTTGGACTTTCCGTCTCGTGTCAACTCTATGTTGGACTTTCGTCTATCAAGTGTTTGGTCGATAGTGACTTAGACTTTTTCTTGTCAACTACCTGTTAAACTTCTGATTACCAAGTATTCGGTCTACCGTGAGTCACTTAGACTTTTCATATCTTGTCAAGTATCCAGTCAACCTTTATCTACTTTACTTTTCGCTCAACTAACTTAGCATATTGATCGATCGTCAAGTATCTCGTCAAACTTGACTTACTTGACGTCTCGACCAACTAACATATTGATCAAACTTTGAAATCCCAACTCGAGTGAACTCAATCTTGGTTAACTTGGTCAACCTTGACCAAGGGTCGATTGGACCAACAAGGGGTGCAAACGAACCAAATTGAACCAAATAATATGTTCGAGCTCGAAATATATGTGATATTTGAATTCGATTCGAAGCTAAAAAATTCAAATAATTTTAGCTCAAGCTAAGTTTGAAATAAAATTTGAGTTTGAGTTTGGTTCGAAAATCGAACTATAGTTTGAAATGGTTTAAATTCGAATAAGATTCAAATTATTTGAACTTTAATTTGAGTAAATTAAATTTAAATTATGTAAAATTAATCAAAGTTTGATTCACGTTTGGCTCACGAATGGTTTGTGAATAATCAAATAAAATATTATGGGTTTGAATTTGGTTCGAAAAAATTATTAAATATTTTGAGTTAGGCTTGAATTCGATAATTTTAAATATGAATCAAATATTTTTCAAGCCAATTTGAAAAGTACGAGAAGGGAATTATTAAATATTTTTGAGTTAGACTTGGATTCGATAATTTTAAATATGAATCAAATATTTTTCAAGCCAATTTGAAAAGTACACTCAATTAGCACCCTTATTTTCAAGATGTTACTACCTAATATGTAGTAGTACCAATTATACTTAAAATGGTTTTGAACAAATTCTAATAATTTTAATAAAACAAGTAAATACTATTTTAATATAATATTTAAATTAAGAATATTTTGAGATAGAAAATATATTAAGATAAAAGCACCATTTTAACTGTTTTAATAATCAAACACCCTTTTGATTTTACCCAAATCAATTTATTTTTTTCTTATTTCAAGTGATTTGTTATAACCTCCGTTAAAAATTAAAATAATTTTATTTTATCATTTTATGTTGTAGTAATTATGATATATTTTGAAAATGAATAATTTGTTAGGGTGTTGTTACTATAATCAAGGGCGGAGCTAGGTATAGTCCTACTCAGCCCGGATGTCCAACAGCGATGACAAGAGAGAAATATCAATTTTACTCTAGAAAAAAAGGAGAAAACGAAAGAAAAAGCGGAGGCTCGTCCGGGCGTCAATGTCGGCAACGGCATCGGCGTGGCCCCGGGTAGATCACCCAGATTGACTCCGCCATTGACTATAATAATGCTTGAAATTTTGCTCTGATCAATTTCCTTCTGCCAGCGCCGTTTATGTCAAGAACAAGCTACGAGTGCCGAGTTCCCTGGACCTGAGACCCCCTTCATAATTAATGATCAGTTGCAATGTCCCTTTCCCTTTTTCATTAGTTCCATATTAAAATACCTTAAAATCTTGTCTCAAGATTAAATTTGGCCAGTAAACTCCTTGCGGTGAGAATGCTATATATTTATTTCTGCCATGGTTTTCTTTCCAAATTAGATAAAGTAGACAGACAAATAGCTGAAGTTACTTTCATTGATTTAGAAGATTGACATGAAACCCCAATACATGAAATTCATAAGATAAATTATAGCAGAAGAAGGGCTACAATCATTATTCATGGTTGATTGCTTTCAATACTTGATTCAGTTGCCACTACTTTTGTCGCCATGATGGAGGCCATTGAAGTAACCTTGAGGGTTGCTCTCAAAGCCACTCCTTGATATGTATCCTTCTGCTCCTGGAGCCTTCATCATCCCGCCACCTCCGCCGCTTGACTTACCTGCAAAAGAGCCACCACCACCGCCACCTTTTGAAGACTGACCACCTCCGCCACCCTTTGAGCCACCTCCCCCACCACCACCCTTTCCTCCACCACTACCACCACCCTTTCCTCCACCACCACCACCTCCTCCGCCCTTGCCACCCATTGTCTAGTTAAACTAACTGTTCTGAGACTAAACTGTTCGAAGTTACTACTTCAGCTTTGGCGATTTAATTTGTGTTATTTGGCAGTGTATTTATAGAGAATTCCGATTGGATTGGATTGGATTAGTCTTTAATGCAGGATGGTTGCAGTTTACGAGTGGGTTTACTTTGGAAGAACAAGAGTGTGATTATTTTAGTGTATTGGGAAGAGGAAAGGTTGGAGAGAGATTTAATTAATTATAATTAGGGTTTAATTATCTCTCCTTTTTTTTTTCAAATTATGAGAAGTTGACACGGACGGAACAACTGTTATTCCTACTGGACTGCAGTAAAAGGAATTAAGTTTGTGGCTAGGCATTGGAGGGGTAGTTGGAAGCTGAGGCAGAACAATGAACTTCGAGCCACCTTCAAATATTAATCAATATAGGTGGATACTAGGAGACAATCAGGAATTTGTACGTGTGTTGAAAGGGTCAATAGCCTTATTAAAATGGAGGTTAAAGTTTAGATGGATCAATACGATCGGTTTCATTATCCGGGGTGAGAAGGGAGACTTCATGCCCTGCTCAACTCCATGTAGCCCAGTCAACTCCACGCTTTGCTCAGCTTCGGCCCTGCCAAATCAACACCCTACTCAGCTTTATTTGGCCCTATCGACTCCATGCGTTGCTCAACTTCATTTAGCCCCGCCGACTTGACACTTCTAGCCACAGGACTCCTAGCTAGTTTCTTTTAGTCTCTCCAATCTTATTCTTCTTCTACTTAGCAGGTTAGGCCATCTAGCCCAACTAATTCTATGTCTCATGGGCTTGTGCCAGCATTAGGATTGACATAACACATGGGATAACATGTAGGATGTCAGAGTACATGGAGAAGTATGATTATACAGATATGAAGTATGAATGACGTGGCTATATGATATGACAGAGATACAACGATGTGAAATTTCCCTTACTATGACACGACGTTCAATTAATGTGAAGAGAATACCATTTCAACAGTGTTATAAAAAGAGTCCACGTCTATGGGCCAAGGTATGTGTTCCTGTCTGGAAGCTGAGAAAACGAACCTGCCGGTGTGACGTGTCTGGAAGGTTGACCGCATCCTCTTGACCCGGTGGTGAGCTGTCCTCGACGTTGACCAGATCGTCAGAAGTCCTCCTCCAGTCAACTGTACCTGTATCCAGCGACCGGGTTCCCCCGGTCTCTGGTACCTCGGTGCTCGAGGCGAATCCCACAGACATATAAGTAACCGCATAATAGTATAGTAACAAAATGAACAGATACCAAGTACGAGAACTTACCCTGGCCTAGGGGGGCGCCCTCGGATGGATGGATGAGTGGGTTGGGATACCGATCGAGTCGTCGCGGCTCTGAACAGTAGATAAATGTCCGCTCGGTGAGTAGCTGGCTCCAGTGGCTCGGAGCCGGACGCGATATGGATCCGTAGGATGATGCACTGTCCGACTACAACCTCGGCTCGCAGGCCGGAATACAACAACGGCTCGCAAGCCAGAACACGGTGTTAGGATCCTTCGTACTCGGCTAGAGAGGGGGGGTGTGAATAGCCGCCCCAAATTACTCGTTTCTTCCTACAATTCGTTAGCGCAGCGGAAAAATAAAATAGAAACGAAAGGAAGAATATCAAACCTTAACACAGCGATGTACGAGGTTCGGAGATGATGCTCCTACTCCTCGGCGTGTCCGTAAGGTGGACGAACCCAATCAATCCGTCGGTGGATGAGTCCCCGGAAAACCGGCTAATAAAAACACTCCTTCTGGGTGGAGAAACCTCGCCACAGAAACTTCTTGCAACAGCAAGAAAAGAGTACAAGGAAAACAAGAAATAAAGTACAATACAAATGTAAACTTTCTTGCCTTCTCTTCGACTGGAAGAAGCAGCCGCTTCCAAGCGCCTACAACAGCAGGTGACCCAGCCGGAAGCTCACGCGAAGCTTCAAAGCAGCTCAACAAAGCTCAACAGCAAGCTTAGCAGCACCAAGAACAGGAAGAAGGAAGAATAATGGAGAGGGAGGCTCGCAGCAGCAGCCCTCCTTTTATAACCTGCGAAGAAAACGAAGAAACACAGGAGCCAAAAATAGCCTAGCCGTTGTCTCTCAACGGCTAGGGCCAGACCGATCAGGCATCGCCCTGATCGGTCTGGAGCTATCCTGATCGGTCCGAGAGACCGATCAGGCCCCAGTCTGATCGGTCCCCGGACCGATCCCACCTCTCTTACAGAGAGGTGGCTGCGTCTCTGATCGGTCGTGGAGACCGATCAGGCTTCATGCTGATCGGTCCCCAGACTCTACGCTTTGCCTTCTGTTTGTTATCTGATCGGTCACCAGACCGATCAGATATACAAACGTATCACTGGATCGGTCTGCAGACCGATCCAGAGCTTGGTTTTTGCCCAAACCAAGTCCCAAGTCTCCCAAACCAACATCCGGTCAACCTTGACCTGTTGGTACATTATGCCTAGCATCCGGTCACTCCCTTGACCTGCTAGCACTCCCTGCTAAGTGTCCGGTCAATCCCTTTGACCCACTTAGACTTTTCCACACCAGATGTCCGATCATCCCTGATCCATCTGGATTTTCCCTTGCCTGGCTTCACTCACCCGGACTTTCACCTGGCTTCACTCACCAGGATTTTCACACTGCCTGGCTTCACTCACCAGGACTTTCCAACTGCCTAACATCCCAGTTAGGACTTTCCCACTGCCTGGCTTCACTCACCAGGACTTTCCACACTGCCTAACATCCCAGTTAGGACTTTCTCACTGCCTGGCTTCACTCACCAGGACTTTCCAACTGCCTAACATCCCAGTTAGGACTTTCTCACTGCCTGGCTTCACTCACCAGGACTTTCCAACTGCCTAACATCCCAGTTAGGACTTTCCCACTGCCTGGCTTCACTCACCAGGACTTTCCCCGTGCCAAGCTCCCTGCTTGGACTTCTCCAGTGCCAAGTCTCCATACTTGGACTTTTCGCGTTCCCGTGCCAAGCTCCCTGCTTGGACTTTTCGCGTGCCAAGTCTCCATACTTGGACTTTTCAGGTCAACCAGGTCAACCTTGACCTACGGTTGCACCAATAATCTCCCAAACATCTATTCTTGTCCCATATCAAGAATACAACTCTTCCACGAGTGTCAAACATCAAAATACAACTCAACTAGGTCAACCTTGACCTAAGGTTGCACCAACAATCTTCCCAAGTCAAACATCAAAATACAACTCGAGTCAAGTCACCTCGAGTCGGGTCAACCAGGTCAACCTTGACCTAAGGTTGCACCAACAATCTCCCCCTTTTTGATGTTTGACAAAACCCATAATCAAGTTAGGTTAACCCGATAACCTAACTTAGGTTTTCCAACCATCTTCCAATGTCCAATGTTCTTTCCTTGAACATTCTCCGGACATTCTCCCCTTAGATTAACCCGATAACCTAACTTGGGTTCTCCAATAATTCTCCCCCTTTTTGACACACATCAAAAAGAATTCCAATGTTCTTTTCTCGAACATTCCTTGACATTCTTCCCCTAGCTTAGGTTAACCCGATAACCTAACTTGGGTTCTCCAATAATTCTCCAATGAACACTCTCCCCTTTTTGACACACATCAAAAAGGAAAAAGGAGGGTATCAAGGTCAAGAGTTTTTTCCTAATGAAAGTCCCATACCTTTCATTGAAACTCTTAATTTCCCCCTTGATACTAAACTCAACAATCAACTTAGTGATAATCCCATATCACTAAACCTCAAAAATCTTAAGGAGTAAAAACTCCCCCTAAAAGTCAACTCCCCCTTGACTAATAGGTAAAACTCTCCCTAAAGGTCAACTCCCCCTTGACCATTGCACCAACAATGTCTTGGAGAGTTTCAAACCTTTAGAAACCCGAAACTCATCTCCCACTGAAATTTCAGACACCTGAAATTCAGAAACTGCACGCACTGATCGGTCACCGGACCGATCAGGACCCCTCTGGATCGGTCCAGTGACCGATCCAGCCTTGGATCAGGCGATTTCTGATTTCTTCTCTCCCGAAATTCAGAAACTCACAACAAATTCCAGAAAATTCGAAAAATTATGAAATTTTGAGGATACATTCCTCATACCATATTCTATCAATGAAAAATAGTTTTCTATAAAAATAGTTTCCATTTTTCAATCTTGATACAAAGTTCAAAAACTTTGAAATAGTTCAAAGTTTAACTCAACTTTGTATCACAATGTTCAATGATGAATGCTATCACGAGGATGGCTTCATCAAGGTTTTTCAAATCAATTTCAAAATGATTTTAACCCTTTTGAATTTAGGACCATAATCTTAGGGCTAGATGTACATGACTTGTACACAAGCTTTCCCTATGATCCTTAATTTCTTGAATTAGGGTCATCTAGGTACAAGGACAATGCACCTTGATCCTAACTCATGATCCTAATATCTCACACACATCTAAGGTGTATCAAACCACATTCAAGTCAATTTGATGTGAGATATGGGTTAAGGTCAACTTAGGCTAAGTTCTCATGCATTTTTTAAACACCAATTTGATCTCAATATCAAATTATATGTTTGTCCTCAAATCAATTTCATTGATTATAATGCAAGAGATGATGACATGACATATAATGATATCATAAGTAAAAACATGTGCCAATGTCATGATGTCATGGCATAAAGTTTGAAAACTTAAATAAAGCATGACATATAAACTAGCCTAAGCATTATCATGACATTTCAAATGATAATAAAATAAATATGATGTCATGGCATGGCATATGGCAACCAATCATGGCAAGTTAGCACAAATAAAATACCTAAATTCCCTATCTAAGTATCCTTAGCCTTAGCTAACTTAAAATCTAACCCTAGATTGCCCATATATCCCTAAGAGAAAACCAAAATCCCAATTATGGTATTTCTCTAGGTTTTCTTGAATTGTGCCAAATAAGATTAAAATCGATATTTTTCAAATATGGCACAATTTACTCTTCAAGGAGTAAACGATAATTCCTTTTCATTTTCAAAGGTTCACAAAACCTTGAAAATGCTCCTTGAGTGTCAATTTCCTCAAAGTTGGGTTAACTACCCTTCTTATTGGAGTTGACACTCTCTAACCCATCTATGGGATAGAGAAGATGCTCCTAGGAACCCAATACCTATTAGAGCTCATTGGGTTCACTAAATATTCACTAGGGATGACTTCCCTAGCAACCCTCCTAATGACCCTCTTAGGCTTTGAAGCCTTGGTCATTTGGGACTCATCAAGATCAACTCTAGGGGTGACTCCCCTTGTGACCTTGGTGGTGGTCTTCCTAGCCCTAGGTTTTGTTCCATAATCGAATGGAACACTATGATAAGTGGGCTTGACCACTTGGGACTTAGGTTTGTGACCCAAACCTTTCTTGTCCTTGGACTTGGGTTTTTGACTCTTAAACCCTAGAGATGACTTCTCTAAATTTTTAAGGGCCTTTTCTAGAGTATCAAGCCTTGACCTCAAGACTTGATTCTCCTTTTCTATTATCTCAAGTTTTGATTTGTCGTTCTTTCTTGAGGTGTTCCTAGGCATGTGTCTAGTTGATTTAGGGTTTCTACCTAGGTTTTCCTTAACCTTAGAAGTGTTAATCCTAGGGTTAGCATTCCTAGTAGTATCCCTATCTAGGTTGACATGTTTAGCACCTAAGCACATGTATTGATTTCTAGTGTTAGCATGCTTATCATTATTGACTAATGCAATAAAATTACTAGCATGTATCCTACTAGAATTGCACGAATGAGCCTTAAATGTTACCTTAGGGTTTGCCTTAGCTCCCCCTATCAAAGTGCTCGGTCTCTTGTCCTTGTGAGATTGCCTCCCCCTCGGACATTGACTCCGATAATGTCCCCTTCGCTTGCATTGAAAGCACACCACGTGCTCTTTGCCTTTGCGTATCGGGACTCCGGCTTTCTTGACCTTTGGCGCCGGTGGAGTCTTCCTAACCCTCTTTGGACACTTACTCTTGTAGTGCCCAAATTCCCTACACTCAAAGCACATTATGTGTAATTTGCTTGAAATCACAGTGTTTGAGTTACCTAGGGTTGTTGATGTAGATGAGCTTTCTTTTTCATCCCTTCCGGAGGTAGATGCCTCTTCTTGCTCCGATCTTGAACAAGAGCTCTCCTCCTCTTCTTCCTTGGATGTTGAGTAGCCCTCAACTTCCAATTCGCTTCCTCCATGATGTGAGCTACTTGGCTCACTAGGCTCATTTTCATGGAATTTTGCCAAATTGTTCCACACTTCCTTGGCGTTGTTGTACCTATCTATCTTGCACAAAACATTATTAGGCAAAGCAAATTCAATAATTTTTGTTACCTCGTCATTGATTTCGGATTGTCGGATTTGCTCTTTCATCCACTCCTTCTTCTTGATAGGTTTTCCTTCCTCATCCATCGGAGGGGAAAACCCTTCTTGTACACAAAACCAATGTAACATATTAGTTCTAAGAAAATACATCATCCTTACCTTCCAATATGTGAAGTTGTCGTGAGACTCGTAGAAGGGTTGAATCGTGACATCTTCTCCATAGAGATCCATCTCTAGCCTGTGCTCCCCCGGGTGTTGATCCGTCGAAGAGCGGCCTCGCTCTGATACCACTTGTTAGGATCCTTCGTACTCGGCTAGAGAGGGGGGTGTGAATAGCCGCCCCAAATTACTCGTTTCTTCCTACAATTCGTTAGCGCAGCGAAAAAATAAAATAGAAACGAAAGGAAGAATATCAAACCTTAACACAGCGATGTACGAGGTTCGGAGATGATGCTCTTACTCCTCGACGTGTCCGTAAGGTGGACGAACCCAATCAATCCGTCGGTGGATGAGTCCCCGGAAAACCGGCTAATAAAAACACTCCTTCTGGGTGGAGAAACCTCGCCACAGAAACTTCTTGCAACAGCAAGAAAAGAGTACAAGGAAAACAAGAAATAAAGTACAATACAAATGTAAACTTTCTTGCTTTCTCTTCGACTGGAAGAAGCAGCCGCTTCCAAGCGCCTACAACAGCAGGTGACCCAGCCGGAAGCTCACGCGAAGCTTCAAAGCAGCTCAACAAAGCTCAACAGCAAGCTTAGCAGCACCAAGAACAGGAAGAAGGAAGAAGAAGAATTCTGTAGAGTCGCTCGAATCCTTATATAACCTGCGAACCTGCAAGCCAAAAAGCCAGAAACACAGGAGCCAAAAATAGCCTAGCCGTTGTCTCTCAACGGCTAGGGCCAGACCGATCAGGCATCTCCCTGATCGGTCTGGAGCTATCCTGATCGGTCCGAGAGACCGATCAGGCCCCAGTCTGATCGGTCCCCGGACCGATCCCACCTCTCTTACAGAGAGGTGGCTGCGTCTCTGATCGGTCGTGGAGACCGATCAGGCTTCATGCTGATCGGTCCCCAGACCGATCAGTAAGCTCACAGAACTGCGCTTTGCCTTCTGTTTGTTATCTGATCGGTCACCAGACCGATCAGATATACAAACGTATCACTGGATCGGTCTGCAGACCGATCCAGAGCTTGGTTTTTGCCCAAACCAAGTCCCAAGTCTCCCAAACCAACATCCGGTCAACCTTGACCTGTTGGTACATTATGCCTAGCATCCGGTCACTCCCTTGACCTGCTAGCACTCCCTGCTAAGTGTCCGGTCAATCCCTTTGACCCACTTAGACTTTTCCACACCAGATGTCCGATCATCCCTGATCCATCTGGATTTTCCCTTACCTGGCTTCACTCACCCGGACTTTCACCTGGCTTCACTCACCAGGATTTTCACACTACCTGGCTTCACTCACCAGGACTTTCCAACTGCCTAACATCCCAGTTAGGACTTTCCCACTGCCTGGCTTCACTCATCAGGACTTTCCACACTGCCTAACATCCCAGTTAGGACTTTCTCACTGCCTGGCTTCACTCACCAGGACTTTCCACCTGCCTAACATCCCAGTTAGGACTTTCTCACTGCCTGGCTTCACTCACCAGGACTTTCCAACTGCCTAACATCCCAGTTAGGATTTTCCCACTGCCTGGCTTCACTCACCAGGACTTTCCACATGCCAAGCTCCCTGCTTGGACTTCTCCAGTGCCAAGTCTCCATACTTGGACTTTTCGCGTTCCCGTGCCAAGCTCCCTGCTTGGACTTCTCCAGTGCCAAGTCTCCATACTTGGACTTTTCGCGTGCCAAGTCTCCATACTTGGACTTTTCAGGTCAACCAGGTCAACCTTGACCTACGGTTGCACCAATAATCTCCCAAACATCTATTCTTGTCCCATATCAAGAATACAACTCTTCCACGAGTGTCAAACATCAAAATACAACTCAACTAGGTCAACCTTGACCTAAGGTTGCACCAACAATCTTCCCAAGTCAAACATCAAAATACAACTCGAGTCAAGTCACCTCGAGTCGGGTCAACCAGGTCAACCTTGACCTAAGGTTGCACCAACACACGGCACGCAGGCCGGATAAACGCAATAACCCACCATGATGATAACGATGCAAAGAATAAAATACCTCAGCGCGATGGCCAGGATTACCCATATAATACCAAGCTGCGGCTACCTGGAAGGTGACGATATCCACTAAAGACACCGGCAATAGATGCGGGAGAAGGCAGCGGTGGCTACCGGCGGCGGCTGTGGCCGCGGGGGAAGGCAGCGGTGGCTGCCGGCGACGATGGTCGCAAGAGAAGATGGCGGTACCCGCTGGGGGTGGCGGCGCACGCTAGCGGCAGCGGTGGCGGTGCTTCTCGTCGCCATCTGCCGGGAGACCGAAGGAGGAGACGGCTCGACTCCGGTAAATCAGCGTCTACAGAGAGAGAGGGAGAGAGGAAGAAAGGAGAGGGGTGAGTGCGACTCCCCGAACATGAAAAAGCCCCCCCTAGCTGGCCCTCCTGCTCGTCGGCGGCTGAAAACTCAGTCATGAGGAAGCCCTTCCTCCTCATGGTGGCGGCGGCGACGCTAAGAGGCTAGAGGAAAGGGATAGTGGAGAGGAGGAGGGTAGTGGCTGTCCGTCGGCACCGGCACCGGCGCCGGAAAGACGCGCGAGAGTAAGCCCGCCCTCTTCCTGGCGGTGGCCCAACCAAAAACGCGAGCCCCCCTCCCCTGTTTGCGCTGTGAACAGCGCTTAAAAGCACTCAAACCCCTAAATGCGCCAAAAGACGAAAATGCCCTCCATCATCTTCTTATTTCCTTTCATGTCCCAAACTAGATCCGGATCAGTATGCATGCATAAACACGTTGAGCGTCGGAATAACTGAGCCAGGTCACCTTATTACTTCCATTCTAACCCTCCAGCCCTCTCTCTTTCTCTCCCTCTCAAGACCTACGAGCATCTTTGGCAATCAATTCCTCCCCTTGGTAATTAGTGACTTTGTCAACATTAGAAATAATTCACCAGTAGCTCGTTCGTCGGCGATCTCAAGTAGGAATAAATTGGTGCCATGTATGAAAAAATTGAGTTAAGATGCTGAACTGAGATGTTAAGATAGATAACATTGGAAGACCAGCCACTATCATCATGGAAATGAAGGACTTCAACAGGCTTGTTGTAGATATTATGCAAGCGGTATTGCAAGTGCATCCAGTGTAACTGACACCTCTAGCGTCGAACTCTTCTCCTTCCAAGATACCATCCAAGTCCGCTGAAGTACCACAAGTGCCTCATCAGAGAACACTCACTCCGATTGAGACACTTCGAGTTGCAATCTCAGCACCTGTTGGAACATCAATTAGACTTAAGCCGTCTTTGGAATTTTTACCAAGAGAGACACCACCCCAAAATCCTTTACGTGAAAAGTGCCTACTTTTAGTAGAATGAAGGTCTCCCAAGGCACCCTATTTTTCAGATGCATCCTGGGAGATGAGCTGTCATGTCATTTCTGACCACTGCAACTCGAGTACACAAGAGAGTCAGACCCAGAAGATAACTTGTGCAAATTTGAAAATGCATGCAACCTTGTTACATCAATATACGGATAGCATCAAGTGTTGAGTGTTCTTGATGGCTCTCTCAAACTCGGCTCAAAGATAGTTCAATCGACTCCCCGCTTCTTCCATTTGATCTTTCGAGGACTTCAAGATCGCTTTCTTGCACCATGTAGCCAACAACAAAAGCTACCATAAGACCACTTTGTTAGGACCAAAAGTAGCTAGAGGGGGGGGGGGGGGGGGGGAATAGCTCGTCGCGTTCGCTCGGTGCGCTTCGTTGCTTGGCGTTGCTTGTTTCTTCTTGGATGTGCAGCGGAAAATATAGAAACAAACACAAACACGCTAACACTAGGATTTTACTTGGTATCCACCTCACAAGAGGTGACTAATCCAAGGATCCACACCAACGCACACACCCTCCACTATGAATAACACTCCTTTATGGTAACTACCAAAGGCGGAGAAGCCCTACTGTAGGTCCCTTTGGAGGCCGGCAAGAGGGGAGGGGTGAATTGCCCTACAAAAATAAAACCAAAAACCTTTCTCGGATTTCAACCAATTAGTAGATACTTGTAACTTAAAAGAAATAGAGACTGAATAAAAACAATTAAACTGAACACAAAGGATTTACTTGGTTTGCAATCAGGAGATTGCTAATCCAAGGAATGTAAGCGCACTATGATGATCTCCTCTGGGCGGAGTAGCCTCTTTACAACGTTGACAGCACAAATTAAAATCAGAGCACAGAGAAAGTGAATTACAAGATTGATGATTAAAACTCTGTGCTAACTAGTGCTATATTTATAGCACTGGTCGGGGCGCTTGGAAGGGTTCCGAGCGCCCTGGGGGGGATAAACTTTATCCCCCAACGGTCAGATCGCGATAACCTGCGATCGGGTCAAATATGAACCTCCGGGCGCCCGGAATGGTTCCGGGCGCCTGGAATAGATCCGGGCGCCCGGACCAAGCAAGTCAACACAGGTTGACTTTGGTCCAGGCTCTTCGCTCCGGTTAAGCTCGTCTCAGTTCGGCTCGACTCGGTCCGGGTCTGTTCGCTCCGGCTCCGCTTGCTTTGGGTGATCTCGGCCTTCCGGAATAGGGCTCACCCGAACCCATGTTCCGACCTTCTCCTCGAGCAGCCTTCCTTCCCGGTTTCTCGTCCCTCGAGCGCCGCGCACGCTCTTCTCGTCCACCGGTGTACTCTTCCGCAGACACCTCGTCCCTCGGACGCACCGAGCCCGTCGGCTCTCTCCCGTGCCGTCCTTCTCGCTAGCTGCGTCTTCCGCTCGACTTCCTGTGTTCCTAAGCTCCTGCACACTTAGACACAGAGTTAAATACAACAGGACCTAGCTTAACTTGTTTGATCACATCAAAACACCTCGGGGTTCCAACAATCTCCCCCTTTTTGATGTGAGCAACCCAAGTTAAGCTAGGGTAACATTTATGCAATAAGAATAAATTAAGTTGCAATTTAGTCCAAAAGATTTTGCCAATTTAAACTATGTACCTCCCTCTAGACTTAACATACACTTCTCCCCCTTTGTTCACATACAAAAATGGGGTTCTTTCTAATAAGTCTAAGGAAAAAATTCAAATAAAATTCTAAGTACCATTTTTTCAGAATTTTTCCATAAGTAAGAGAGAATTTTTCCATAAGTGAACATTACATAAGTAATAACTTGTTTGATACACTTACAAAAAAAATTCTAAGTGAAACATTTTTAGAAAAAAAATATTTTCAAAACTAAATTGAATAACTCTTTTTAAAGCATTAAATAATTTAAGTTAATGCTTTTTCAGTTAGTCAATTAAACCTTTCATTTCGATACTTGGCTTCCAGGTCGTGGCGAGGCACTAGGCCTTCTTGGTTATTGGAGCAACAACCACTTCCTTAGACAAAGCCTCATAAAGAAATTAGTTGTCTAATTTTCTTGCTGAAAAATACTAAGTCTACTTATTAACTTTCTAAATTAAACAAGTTTTCGGAACCCAATAAAGGTTCCTACCTACAGGGTTAATCAAATATTCTTTTGGTATATAGGCCTTTGATATATTTCTAATTTGACTTGAATGAAATCTATAATACCAATTTAGACCTCTATAATTTCTAAAAGTAGAAATATTTGAACCATTTGGTTTTTTCAATCTTTCTATTTCTTCTTTTAGTTTTTCATTTTCAATTTTCAATTTATCACAATCCTCTATAAGACATGATTTTGCTAAAATTCCTTTTGATTCCAAAATTTCATTTTTTAATTTGGCATTTTCTTTTTCTAATTTATACATGGATTTAGTCATTGCCTTAATGCCAGAGTAAAGTTGATCAGGGGGTAAGAGACATACCTCACTTACCATATCAGACTTAAAGCCTGAATCTCCCCCTGCTTCGCTGCCTTCATCCGAGGTCGCTTCCTCTTCATCGTTGCTCGATTCTGATATACTCTGTCCATCGTAGCTTGCCATTAGTGCTATCCCGACGTATTCTTGAGCTTCTGATTCAGATGAAGAAGTGTCGTCCCAAGTTGCTTTTAGGTTGTGTTTCTTGGGAGACTTCCTTTTGACCTTTTTGAGTTCTGGGCAGTCTTCTCTTATGTGTCCCTCCTTCTGACACTGGTAGCATCGCACCTTTCTTCCACCTTTTTGATTCTTTCTATTCTGCATTTTAATTTATTAGATCTAAAAAACTTTTTAAAATTTCTTACCATGTGCGCTTCTTGATCGTCTTCGGAGTCTGACTCGAGTTCATCCTTCTGAGTTGCGTTTAGCGCCATAGTCTGGGTTGTATCCTTTGTCGTTCCTGCACATCTAGTTTCGTGTAATTCAAGAGTAGAAAAACATTCCTCTAATGTACTTACCTTTAGGTCCTTTGAGATGTAGTAGGCGTCGATGATTGACGTCCACTCTGGAGTTCTGGGAAAGGCGTTGAGTGCGTAGCGTAAGACGTCCCGGTTTGTTACCGTTTCACCGAGGTTCTCGAGACCAGTGACTAGTTCTTTTACCTTTGCATGTAGACCGGCTACTTTCTCACCTTTCTCCAAGCGGATGTTCATCAGTTTGTTTCGGAGGATGTCCCTTCTAGTGAGCTTCGCTTTGGACGTGCCTTCGTGGAGTTCTAAGAACTTCTCCCAAAGTTCTTTGGCTGACGAGTAGCTTCCGATGCGGTTGACTTCCTGAGGTGGTAACACGCTTAGCAGATGATGTTCTGCACGGCTGTTTGATACCGACTCATTCTGCTCCTTCTTCGTCCAGTCACTCTCTTCTTTTTCTTTTCCATCTTTATCCATTGGAGCTAAAAAACCATATTTCATAATAAAACGAATTTCAAAATCGGTTTTTAGGAATACCTCCATTCGGCGCTTCCAGTCTGCGAAGTTCCCCTCGAATTTTGGTGGAACGATGCTTGATCCGGCCATCTTGTTGCTTCGATCGGCGGTTAGTCCTCCTGAAGCGTCCTTGCTCTGATACCACTTGTAGGTCCCTTTGGAGGCCGGCAAGAGGGGAGGGGTGAATTGCCCTACAAAAATAAAACCAAAAACCTTTCTCGGATTTCAACCAATTAGTAGATACTTGTAACTTAAAAGAAATAGAGACTGAATAAAAACAATTAAACTGAACACAAAGGATTTACTTGGTTTGCAATCAGGAGATTGCTAATCCAAGGAATGTAAGCGCACTATGATGATCTCCTCTGGGCGGAGTAGCCTCTTTACAACGTTGACAGCACAAATTAAAATCAGAGCACAGAGAAAGTGAATTACAAGATTGATGATTAAAACTCTGTGCTAACTAGTGCTATATTTATAGCACTGGTCGGGGCGCCTGGAAGGGTTCCGGGCGCCCTGGGGGGGATAAATTTTATCCCCCAACGGTCAGATCGCGATAACCTGCGATCGGGTCAAATATGAACCTCCGGGCGCCCGGAATGGTTCCGGGCGCCCGGAGGTCCGGGCGCCTGGAATAGATCCGGGCGCCCGGACCAAGCAAGTCAACACAGGTTGACTTTGGTCCAGGCTCTTCGCTCCGGTTTAGCTCGTCTCAGTTCGGCTCGACTCGGTCCGGGTCTGTTCGCTCCGGCTCCGCTTGCTTTGGGTGATCTCGGCCTTCCGGAATAGGGCTCACCCGAACCCATGTTCCGACCTTCTCCTCGAGCAGCCTTCCTTCCCGGTTTCTCGTCCCTCGAGCGCCGCGCACGCTCTTCTCGTCCACCGGTGTACTCTTCCGCGGACACCTCGTCCCTCGGACGCACCGAGCCCGTCGGCTCTCTCCCGTGCCGTCCTTCTCGCTAGCCGCGTCTTCCGCTCGACTTCCTGTGTTCCTAAGCTCCTGCACACTTAGACACAGAGTTAAATACAACAGGACCTAGCTTAACTTGTTTGATCACATCAAAACACCTCGGGGTTCCAACACCTACAACACTCTCAATACAAGAAGAAGAAAGGGAAATACAAGTTAAGCAAAAGCTTACAAGATGTGCAGTAAAAACCCTAACCCTAACTTCTTCCTCTTGCAATAGATCCGCCTCTTGACTTGAAAAGCCTCCAAGAACCTTCAAGAACTGGCGATCACGTGCTTGTAGAGAGCTGTGGAGGAGCTGGAATGAATCTGAGAAGAGCTCGTAAAGAGATGCCGAAGACCACGCTCGCCTGCGGCTTTAAACCCGACGCAACGGTCGGATCCCGATCGATTCGAATGTTCCGAATCGATCGGGCTGATCGATCACGGATCGATCGAGCGCCGTACTTTCGAAGCGCGCTGGATCGATCCACGGATCGATCCGGCTCTTATCGAGCAGCGAGCTTCGATCGTCGGGATCGCCTCTGAATCGATCCACGGATCGATCCGAGCTTCTGACCGGCGGGAAGAATGGATCGATCCGCGATCGATCCACGGCTGAATCGATCCACGGATCGATCCGGCGCAATTTTGCCCAAAACCAAGTCCCAAACCTCTAACCAACATCCGGTCAACCTTGACTGTTGGTACATCATGCCTCGCATCGGTCACTCCCTTGACTGCGGGACTCCCCACCAGTGTCGGTCAATCGCTGACCCGCTGGACTTTTACTCGTCGTGCCAAGTATCCGGTCACTCCATTGACCTACTTGGACTTCCACCAGATGTCTGGTCAACCTTGACCCATCTGGACTTCCTTCCTTGCCAAGTATCCAGTCAATCCTTTGACCTACTTGGACTTCCCAACACCAGATGTCCGATCTTCCTTGATCCATCTGGATTCCCCTTGCCTGGCTTCACTCACCAGGACTTTCACCTAGTTTCACTCACTAGGGTTTTCCATCTGCCTAGCTTCACTCACTAGAACTTTCCATCTGCCTAGCTTCACTCACTAGGACTTTCACCTGGCTTCACTCACCAGGACTTTCACCTAGTTTCACTCACTAGGACTTTCCATCTGCCTAGCTTCACTCACTAGGACTTTCACCTGGCTTCACTCACCAGGATTTCCTTCTGCCTAACATCCCAGTCAGGACTTTCACCTGGCTTCACTCACCAGGATTTCCAGTCAAGTATCCGGTCAACCTTGACCTACTTGACTCTCCTTCAATCAGTATCTTATTGTCAAACATCTAAACCCAAACCAAGACTCAGCTTGGTTAACCAGGTCAACCTTGACCTGAGGGATATTGCACCAACAATCTCCCCTTTTTTGATGTTTGACAATACCACAATAGCACTTACAATCCCACATGTAAGTTAGGCTAATCCTATAGCCTCCTTCTTCATGCCACTAGGTAATGAACACATAAGTTAAGCTTTTCATTCTCCCCCTAAGAGGGCAAACTCCCTCTAGGTAATGAAAACCTAACTTACTTCCTTTCATTCTCCCCCTATTGGTACACATCAACCCCCTTCTAATAAAACACATCAACCCGTCTTTGGACACACATCAACCTATGCTCCAATTTTGGGCACACTTCAACAACTTCATCTGTTGAAGACTCTCCCCCTGAAGAGTTGCTCATCATGATCACAACTTCACTCATTGTGATCAACACAATAATGAAGGTCCCATACCCTTCATTTATCCTTAACTTCTCCCTCAATGTAGACAAATACTCAACCTTGAGCATTTTCTAACCACTTGAGTTCCCACTTGAAATAATGAGGATATCCACTCCCCATTTCAAGTTCAAATGCTCAACCTTGAGCAAGTTCATAACGGAAGGTTAACCACCTTCCAAGGTTCATGAAAAATAAATTTTCATGCCTTTAAAGAGTCCCTCCCCCTAAAGACATGGTGGTAACTTCTGTCATTGCACCAACAATGACTTGGAATCCCTAAACCTTTAGGAAACCCAAAATCAGAAGTTTTGAGATTCAAATATTCAAAATTTGAAACAGACCTCAACCTAAACTTCAACTTAGCCTTCCTTAACCAATCCATCATTGTTTTCACATGAAAACACCCTTTTTATGTATACAAATGTATTTTAAGGGGTTTGGAATGGTTACCTAGACTAAAATAGGTTCAAAGATGCTGAAATCAGGCCTTCCCAGCCAAAATCAGCAACTTGGATCGATTGGAGTTGGGTTCCAATCGATTGAACCTCTCTGAATCGATCCACTGATCGATTCAGACTCCCTGGATCGATTGGCTGATCGATCCAATGAGCTTCTGCTCGCGGGAATTGCCTTCTGAATCGATCCACGGATCGATTCAGGCACTCCAATCGATCCATGGATCGATCGGAGCTCTGATAGTTGCTGAAATTCCATTTCAGTCAACTTCAGAAACCCCTAGAAAATTCTACAAAAATCCAAAAATTATGAAATTTCGTGTATACATTATTTAGGGTATATACAATCAAGGAAAAATAGTTTTCTATGAAAATACTTCATATTTTCAAAGATTGACACAAACTTGAAGGCTTGCAAGAACTTTAGTGTTTTCTTCAAGTTTGTGTCTAACTATTCAATGGTGATTACTATCAAAAGATAGCCTTCACCAATGTTTTCCAAAATCATTTTGAAAACATTTTCAAAACCAATATCCCACCATGTTCCTTGGGCTTAATGCACATAACTTGTACATTAGCTTTCCCAATGATGGGAAAACACATAACTATGTGTTTTGATGAACCTAAAACTCAAAAGAATACACTAAATCAACATCTTGAGTTTTGTTCATCTTCCTAACATCTCACTTGTATCTAATGTGCACTAAAACACATACAAGTCATCTTATAGTCCTTGTGAGATGTAAGATTTTGGTTTTGCCCTATTCTAGGGATCATGCATATCTATCTAGGCATTTTAGATATATACTAGACATCCACCAAGGATGTCACTTGTTAATAATTGTTGTTAAATGCCTTTTGTCCTTAATTACAAGGAATTAAACTAATGCATGATAATGTTATGGCATACATCAAAATAAAATAACTTTCAAAAGAAATATTCCTATAACTACATGATGTATGCATGACATGACATGGTATTTTTGTATTTTTCATAATAAAATATGAATGCAAAAATAGTTATGATGTCATGGCATATGATGGGCAAACAATCATGACAAGATTTAGCATAAATAAAATATACCTAGATTAACTATCTAAGCATCCTTAAAATCTTAGCTAAACTTACAACTTACACCTAGATTGCCCTAAAGTGCTTCAAGAAAATACCAAAGCCTAAATTGGCATTTCTAATTCCCTTGATTAATGTATGCCAATTGAAATTAAGCGTATTCCTCAAATATTGGCAAATTTCATTTTTCCACAAAAGTAGCACTTTTAAATTTAAGGCCCGGATTGCCTTAAATTTCCTAAGAACATACCAAAATCCCAACTTGGTAGTTCTCAAGATTTTCCTAATTTGTGCCATTTTAAGATAAAATCAATTTTCCACCATTAGGCACATTTTACTCTTTCAAGGAGTAAATAATAATTCCATTTCATTTTCAAAGGTTAACAAAAACCTTGAAAATGCTCCTTGAGTGTCAATTTCCTCAAAGTTGGGTTACCTACCCTTCTAATCGGAGTTGACACTCTCTAACCCATCTATGGGGTAGAGAAGATGCTCCTAGGAACCCAACACCTATTGGTGCAACTTGGATGCTCTAGGTATTCACTAGGGATAACTTCCCTAGATACCTTCCTAGTGACCTTGTTTGGCTTCTTATAAGCCTTGGTCACTTTTTCTAGGTCAACTCTAGGGATAGCCTCCCTTGTGACCTTGTTGGTGACTTTCTTAGACTTCTTAGAAGCCTTAGTCACTTTTATTGCAAAAACACTCTTAGGGATGACCTCCCTAGTATTTTTGACTTGACCACTAGACCTAGGGTTTGTTCCATAACTGTATGGAACTCTATGATAAGAGGGAGCATCCTTCTTAACCTTTGGTTTGTATCCCAAACCTCTATGGCCATTGGATGACCTTTGTGCTCCTAGCCCTAGGTATTGCTCATTTTTCCCTTTTAGGATATTTTCCATCCTTTTTAGGGTCTTTTCCATTTTATCAAGTCTTGACCTCAAGACTTGATTTTCTATCATTAAATCCTTAGGTTTTGGTCCATGAGCATTTTTGATCTTGGGCATGTATCTATTTTCCTTAGTGTTCCCGCCCAAGTGTCTATCTACCTTCCTAACCTTAGGTTGGGTAGTTTTGGCATGTAGGGCCACATGCTTTTCCTTAAAGCCCTCATGCTTTCTATTTTTATGGTAAATAGCATTAAAATGATAAAAATTAGAACTATCATGCTTTTTACCATGATGTAAAGGGGTGGGCTCAATAAATGTTACCTTTCTTTTTACCTTGGAGGCTCTCCCTTGAGATGAGCTTCCTCCTTGAGCCTTGACCGTCTTCTTCCCCTTGGGGCATTGACTCCGGTAATGCCCCTTTTGATTGCAAGAGAAGCATATAATATGCTCCTTGCTCTTCTTTGTATTGGGGATGGTCTCCTTGGGCTTCACCTTGTCCTTTTGTGCCACTTGGCCCTTCTTCTTGGCCAATTTAGGGCACTTGCTCTTGTAGTGCCCATGTTCCCTACATTCAAAGCATATGATATGATTTTTATTATTAATTGAAATATTTATACCTTTGCTTGTAGGGGTGGCATCTTTTTCTTTGGATCCGGAGGTAGAAGCTTCCTCTTGATCAACCCTTGATCCTCCTCCATTCGATTTTTCTTGACTTGTGGAGGTAGAAGCTTCTTCCTCCTCTTCTTCTCTTGACCCGTATGTAGAAGCTTCTCCTTCTTCTTGATCCGGCGTCACCAAGGATTGCTCCCCCTCAATCCTAGAGGTGGAGGCTTCATCATCTTGAATATGAAACAAGGAGTATGCTCTCTCCTTGTTCCCTTCGTTGCATTCCCTTGAGGATGAAGCTTCTTGGATTTCCTCTTCTTCGGAGGTTGAGCATTTTTCAACCTCGGAATCCTCCTCTTGGTCTTGCTCCAAAGAGTCACCCTCTCTGGATTCTTCTTGATCTTGTACAGTGGAGGGGATCTCTTCATGAAGCTTGGCCAATTTGCTCCAAAGCTCCTTGGCATCTTCGAATTCTCCAACTTGAGCCAAGATGTGGCTAGGCAATAAGTTGACCAAAAGCTTGGTCACTTTGTCATTTGCCTCGCCCCTTTGAATTTGCTCCGAGCTCCATCTGCTTTTCTTTAGAAGCTTGCCCTTGGAGTTCGTTGGAGCTTTGAAGCCTTCCATTAGAGCAAACCATTGCTCTATCTCCATCATAAGAAAATTTTCGATTCTTGATCTCCAAGAATCGAAGCTTGCCGATGTGTATGGTGGAGCTACCCTTGTGTCAAATCCAAGTCCATCTTGGAATTGCATCTTGAAGTTGAGCTTGATAAAATCTTGAACTTGAAGAAATTGCTTCAACTTCTTCACCCTCTAGCTTTTCTTGATATGCTTGACCCTTCCGGCGATGATTCCGGTGAAGAGCGGCCTTGCTCTGATACCACTTGTTAGGACCAAAAGTAGCTAGAGGGGGGGGTGAATAGCTCGTCGCGTTCGCTCGGTGCTTGGCGTTGCTTGTTTCTTCTTGGATGTGCAGCGGAAATACGAAACAAACACAAACACGCTAACACTAGGTTTACTTGGTATCCACCTCACAAGAGGTGACTAATCCAAGGATCCACACCAACGCACACACCCTCCACTATGAATAACACTCCTTTATGGTAACTACCAAAGGCGGAGAAGCCCTACAACACTCTCAATACAAGAAGAAGAAAGGGAAATACAAGTTAAGCAAAAGCTTACAAGATGTGCAGTAAAAACCCTAACCCTAACTTCTTCCTCTTGCAATAGATCCGCCTCTTGACTTGGAAAGCCTCCAAGAACCTTCAAGAACTGGCGATCACGTGCTTGTAGAGAGCTGTGGAGGAGCTGGAATGAATCTGAGAAGAGCTCGTAAAGAGATGCCGAAGACCACGCTCGCCTGCGGCTTTAAACCCGACGCAGCGGTCGATCGATTCGAATGTTCCGAATCGATCGGGGAGGCTGGATCGAACGGCTCGATCCAGATCGTCGCTCGAAGCGCACGGATCGATCACGGATCGATCCGGCGCTGCTCAGCGGCGACATCGTCCGTCGATCGGTGATCGATCGGGACCTCTGAATCGATCCACGGATCGATCCGAGCTTCTGACCGGGAAGAATGCGGATCGATCCGCGATCGATCTGAAACTGGATCGATCCACGGATCGATCCGGCGGATTTTGCCCAAAACCAAGTCCCAAACCTCTAAACACATCCGGTCAACCTTGACTGTTGGTACATCATGCCTCGCATCTGGTCACTCCCTTGACTGCCAGACTCCCACCAAGTGTCCGGTCAATCCCTTTGACCCACTTGGACTTTTACTCGTCGTGCCAAGTATCCGGTCACTCCATTGACCTACTTGGACTTCCACCAGATGTCTGGTCAACCTTGACCCATCTGGACTTCCTTCCTTGCCAAGTATCCAGTCAATCCTTTGACCTACTTGGACTTCCCAACACCAGATGTCCGATCTTCCTTGATCCATCTGGATTCCCCTTGCCTGGCTTCACTCACCAGGACTTTCACCTAGTTTCACTCACTAGGGTTTTCCATCTGCCTAGCTTCACTCACTAGGACTTTCCATCTGCCTAGCTTCACTCACTAGGACTTTCACCTGGCTTCACTCACCAGGACTTTCACCTAGTTTCACTCACTAGGACTTTCCATCTGCCTAGCTTCACTCACTAGGACTTTCACCTGGCTTCACTCACCAGGATTTCCTTCTGCCTAACATCCCAGTCAGGACTTTCACCTGGCTTCACTCACCAGGATTTCCAGTCAAGTATCCGGTCAACCTTGACCTACTTGACTCTCCTTCAATCAGTATCTTATTGTCAAACATCTAAACCCAAACCAAGACTCAGCTTGGTTAACCAGGTCAACCTTGACCTGAGGGATATTGCACCAACACACTTAACTTATTTGCTCTCAAACAAAGGCTAAAGGAAACCTTGAAGGAATATATTTATCAATTCAATCGAGTCACCCTAGATGTGTTTTTAGCTACTTCAGAAGTGCTAGTGAGTGCTTTAATGATGGGGTTAGTTGAAGAGGACTTCTTTTGGTCTCTAGTGAAGAAGCCCTCGACAGATTTGGACAGATTGTTGGGCCGATTGGTCAAGTATGTGAACATAGAAGAAGTCCAGTTTGCAAGAAGGAAAGAAGTCCACGCTGCAACCTTCGCATCTACAGTCGGAGCACAAACCTCCCCCGCCCCCTTACGGAATTGGGAGTCATTCCCCAGTCACCAACAGTCAGCCCAAAGAGGATAAAATATTATGTCAACTGTAGAGACCTCCTCGACCTCAACCCTCGAGTCTGGCTGATGGCTTCCCAGGATGATGGGTCACTTCTGCGCCTACCACCAGTCGGGGGGTCATTCTACTCAAGAATGACATCACTATGCTAAGGAATTGCGACGAGTGGTTGAACAAAGTTTGAAACTGATGTCAGACATGATAGTGATTATCCTTCAGCTGACGAGAAGAGGGAGTTTGAGGAGAAGGTAAGAAGAGATAACCATCATCCTCCAGATTTTTTCAAAAAAATAAATTTTATTTAATAACCATGGAGTATTCCTCAAATAGCTAAATGCATGTTTATATAGACTTCAGATCCTAAGATACAAATAAAGGAAAACAAATACTATTATATAGACTACAATTCCTATCTTGTAAAGAAAGAAATGAAATTCTAAAAGAAAAAAAATATTAACAAACTCACAATCTTAAAAACCTAAATGGACTTAAAATACAAAAATATAAAAAGGTAGAAATTACGCAAAATACCTTAGATACTAAAAAAAATTATCAAAAATAATAATAAAAATCTATGAATCTTTTTGTATCAATCGCTCCAGTTTAAAAATATTCACCCTTGAGTTTAAAGTAGTTTCAGGTGGTAATCCAAAAGGAAGATCATCTGACACTAAATCGATAAAATCCACTAGCAACTGGTGGACTTTGGGAATCCTCATCAATTTGCTGAGGAACATGGCATCATGAACACACTTCTTGTCCATCTTTGTGTCCCTTAAGCATTTATCCACTGGCTCCATGCACTTTGTGTTGGCATCTCTATGCACGTACAAAAATATATTTTTGAAAACATGCAGTGAAAGTATAATAATTTTCTAAATTATTACAACACGCATCACACACATCTACAAAAACATACATGTGTAGACATAATCGTAGAATAAAATTTCATTTAGAAATTATACCAGTCGGATGACGCTTAACAGAAACGACATCAACTAGCAAGTCTCACTAGACTTTCCTCTATTCGTATCCACGCCAAGATACCTTCAAGATGACTTCGCAAAACTACAAGTTTCGTCTCCTTGGCGCTAGCTAAAGAAAGGAGATGACAAGATGATGTGTGATAAATCCTCAAGTATACTAAAATATCGTCAAGTAATAAAAGATATCGAATCTACAAGGACCGCTGGTTGAGTACTAGCTTACTAAAAATTTAACTGTCTAGATTAATCACGGATATTGAGTGTCAAAACTAGAAAATCCAACGAAGAGAGTGAGGAAAAGAGTGAGGGAAGAGATTTGATCAAGAAGAAAGAAAATAAAGGTAGAGGGATCTAGGTGAATTTGATTGGTGAAAGCAATTCTAGGATTTTGGTTTCACCACAATGTTAGTAAACATCTAATCTATGTTTGGGTGTCCTATCTTCAATGATGGTTCATATAAGTAGACTATCTTATGATATCCAATGTAAACTTTTAGAACTATACCGACGTGTCAGCTCCAATTCATCATCTACTTTCAGAATAGCTAAGCTTAGGAATCACTTTTATATAGAGACCCTGTCATGAGATCCCACAACTCCTACTAACCCTCTCCTACTATATGATGATGAATTAGAATTAATTTATTAAGATCTATGACAGTCTATTACTCCTCGTAGCATACTGATATACTTTTGTAGCCGACTCTCCATGTCTTGGATTTCTACGGGTCAGAGGATTGGGTTCCCATTTTGATTCATCCTCAAATCCTAGTAGAATACAAATTTCATGCTTTTGGCATCGATATCATGTTTACATTGTAGATCCAGACCATAAATCAATATTTCGTTGAATAAGAATAATCAAACATTCATAGATCAAAACAAAGATGTTCACATGACAAAGGGCTCATCCCTAGTCCTAGAATTCAGAATCTACTCCATAGAAATGGAGTTACAACTAGAAATCTTTCTTTGAATGATTACAAACAAGTTTAGATTAAGAAATTTAGAAAACAAGCAAAGAAATCTTAGTCTTGTTGCAAGATTACTTCTCTGGATGTTCCCGATCTCAAGTCCAAGTGTTGACGGCATCAAATCACCTTCAGATCATCTTCTCAGGTCACCTTGGAGCCCTTGGGTGATACTAAATTGAGATCTCTTCTCATGGGGATGAGATTAACCTTTTATAGGCAAAGGGTGAGTCCTCAGCATGGGCACCTGTAGCTAGCATGAGACTTCAAATGTTGGTCTTCAATTCTCAAATCTTGCTCCTTTTTGTGCGCTGTCAAAAGAAATACACGAGAGCAGTCCTTTGAAATAGAAAAGTATCAAAATGAAGCACAAAAAGATGATAACATGAAATAAATACATATAAAATGGGAGAAGACATGCATAAGTCCTCTAAAATAGGAAAGTATCAAAATAAAGTATAAAAAGATGATAACATAAAATATGTGTATATAAAATAGGAGAAGACATGGGTCAAACATGATAGAAACCTGATATATAAAATACACACATCAAAATCATCTATACCCTATTTTAGATATTGATATTTGTCCTCAAGCAAATTTCAATATCTAAATGCATATGAATATCCATCTCCCAAACTTTAATAAATTCATTTAATCCTATCAAGTAGTATCATCTTTAAGCGAGGACATTCAATTAGTTCCACCAAGCCTACAAGCTAGTTTACATGCACAAAGTCCCCTCGGGACGGTCTAGTGGCTAGCGCATGAGGTGCTGCCAACTTGATATTTAGCGTTTGAATCTCAGCATAGCTGAGGCAAATAGCTTCCTCATGTGCCAGTCACTATTCAAGGGCTAGTAGCCAACCATGATTTACCTCCTCCATGTTGACCCTAGGACGGGTTGGTGGGGGTACTGAGGGTGAGCACAGTCGTCTTTTACTAACTAGTTTACGTGCACAGTGCATAGTTTGTGTAGGATCGATGCGTGCTAGAGGCGGGGTGAATAGGACTCATGATTTTTTCACTCGTTTTGGAGAACACAAAGTAAAATGCAGCAGAATAAAGAAAGAAAACTCGAGCAATGCTAACATAATTTTTTTTACTTGATTCGGAGTCTGTAACGACTCCTACTCCAAAGTCCGCGATCGTTGATTGTTTTCATTGGGCAATCACTATAGATTCCGAAATAAGTATAGATATTAAATACAATTACAATATAATAAAGTTACTAACAATACTAGAAATAAAAGTGGTTCATCGATTGTCGGAGCAGCGTAGAAGAGAGAAGTAGTTGTTCGTTCTTCATTTTGGAATTGTTGTTAAAGCAACTGGTCGAGCCCTCCTTAAATAGCCAACCCAAACCTGATCCAGATCTATTGATCTCGGGATCAGGTTTGACTCGTCGTTGATCGATCGACCGATCCCACTGTTTAGTCGATCGATCCTGCCTAAATCGACCCGTCTTCCCATCCAGATTCAACTTCGGATGAATCTTCGTTCGGTCGACTGATACATCCATTTGATCGACCAATCCCGCTATCCTCACTGCTTATCTGGTCTGATCTGATCAATCTGTCCTGATCTCGATCACCGTATATCCACTGTTTGGTCGACCGATCCTTCAGTTGAACCCGATCAACTAGTTGGAAATCTACTCTACTTATTTGGATGTTCGGTCGACCGATCCCTGGTTTGGTCAACTGATCAAGGTCGAAACTTTAACCTGCAAAATGTTAGTTTCCCTATAAAATAGAGTTAGACAAATAGCAAATAATAGTAAATCAATATATAACTTTTGACAGCCTTCGAACTACCCGGTTCTGACTTTCAGATTTTCTCTAAAAACCCTAGGTCGAACTGATACCTACTATTCTCTCTTCGGGGAAAGCATCCTCACCTACTTCTCTTAAGAGAGCTATCTTTTTCCAGACCGGTCTTCTAGATCTACTGAACTTTTGCTCAGCACCCGAGACTTCAGGTCTTCATGTTGGAGGTCCGCTCCATGACCTGTCTAGACTTTCACCTGGTCTGCGACCACCAAGATTTTCACCTAGAGTCCCCAACTCTAGGATTTTGCCCAAAGTGGTCGAGGACTTTCAGAAGCATCGTTGGCGGGTTTTATGAAGATGTCAGCTAGGTTATTTCTTTCACTTTTAGGGTATATTTGTTATAGACTCTATAAGTCATGCTGGTTGTGGAATACCCTAAAAAGATTCCTATTATTGTTTTGATGTAAATTTATCTAAATAGTCCTTAGTGTTTAGTATGCGAACTTTACATTCAAAAACCTTTAGATAATTTAGATTGGGTATTTTGTTGTAGTATATTTCATAAGAGGTTTTATTATAAAATATATTAATTAAATTTTGTTTTGAATATAACATGCTGTGTTTATTGCTTCAGCCCAAAATTGATTACTTAGGTTGTATTCATTTAACATGGTTCTAGCAGCTTCTTGTAACGTTCTATTTTTTATTCTACTAGTCCATTTTGTTGGGGAGTTCTAGGGCATGAAAGCTCATGATTATATCCATTAATTTCACAAAATTCAGTAAACTTATGATTTTCGAATTCCCCTCCATGATCACTTCTAATTCTTTTCATTTTGGTATTTTTTTCATTTTCTATTAATTTACAAAAATTATTAAAGATTTCAAAAGTTTCATCTTTATTTTTTAAAAATTTTATCTAAGTAAATCTTAAGTAATCATCAATTATAACCAAGAAGTATTGGTTTCTGCTTAGTGATTTGGCTCTATGTGAATCAAATAGGTCTAAATGTAAGAGCTCAAGTATTGAGTTTGTTCAATTTAAATTTGTTGGTTTGTAGATTGATTTGGTTTGTTTACCTTGTTGGCAAACATTACAAACTGTATTTTCTAAATCTGGGTGAACCTCTAACTAAGTCATTTTGACTCATTTAAATGAGTCTAATATGTGTGTGACCCAGTTTTCTGTGTCACAACTTGGTTTCCTCTTGTTGTGTCAGAAGACACTTTAGTGAGGAGGTTGATAGGTCAATTGTGTAAACATTATTTTTCCTAATTCCCTTAAGTGTAATTTCAGGATATTCAACATTTCTAATTACACACTCAGAGTTAGAAAAGGTAACTAAATAACCAGAATCACACAGTTGACCTATACTAAGTTAAAACTAAATTTATCAACAAATAAGACTTTTCAAATAATAAAATTAGAACTTAGTTCGATATTATCTGTTTTGATTACCTTAAATTTTCTGTCGTTGCTGAACGTAACTGACCCTAGATTTTTGAGTTTTGGCATGGTGAACTTCAATCGATCTCCAGTCATGTGTCTGGAGCATCCACTATCTAACATTCATTGGCCTAAATCTTTATGTTCCTACACATAAAGTATTTGATTTGGATCCAATTTAAAACGAATAAGATAGATTGATTGAGTTCAATCCCTTATTTTTCATCTCACCCAATCTAAGTTGTTAATCATGTTATACCTATGGATGATTGTGAGATGGTTGATTGAGTTTTAAATTGGTTAGATTTAAGTTAAGTTTATTTTTAAGTTAAATGGTTAGATTGAGTTAAGTTAACTGGTTAGATTTGAGTTAAGTTTATTTTTAAGTTAATTGGTTAGATTTGAGTTAAGATTATTTTTAAGTTAATTGGTTAGATTGAGTTAAGCTAATTTGTTAGATTTAAGTTAAGCTTATTTTAAAGTTAATTGGTTATATTTGAGTTAAGTTTATTTTTAAGTTAATTGGTTAGATTGAGTTAAGTTGATTAATTGATTTTTTTTTGTTTTAAATAGAGTTTAACTAATTTTTACCTAAATCCATCTCGCCCTTTTGTAGATTGTCAATCAAGGAGCCTTATAAGTTTTTGTGAGATGGTTAATTTTATCTTTAGTTTAAATTGAAGTCTAAAGATTGGTTTACATTTGAGTTAGACTAAGGTTTAAAAGTTAGTGAATTAAATATTCATTTCAATAATTGGCTTTTAGGTTGTGGCGGGGTACTAGGCCTTATTGGGTATTGAATTATCAACCACTTCTAGATAAAGTATTTTAAAGAAATAAAATATTTAATTTTCTTTCTGAAATTCCTAGGTCTAACTAGTCAAGTGTGAATCAAGCTTAAGTCCTTATCTATCCTATTCTAAGCATGAATAATAAAAGTAGTAACTTAAACATCACACAAATTTATCTAATAAATATGGTCTTTTTATTTGCTCCTCCTAGATCATAGCCTCGATAGGGTCTATCAAGGTAATGGATTTGACCCTTGAGGATGTAATATTGACCAAGTCCAACTTGATTAATCAAGTTAGACTTGAGGACCCATGGTTGGATTAATTTTCTATTTGTTTGGTTAATAAGTGATAAATAAGATCTAAACTTGTAGTTAGCCTTGCATCCAAGTCCAGATCGATTGTATATGGCTCTTTGTTTTTCAAGAATCAAATCAAGATTCTTAGAACCCAAGGTGAATCATTCCAATGTATCCTTCAGTTTCTTGACTTGACTTTTTAGACTGAAATTTTCTTTCTCAAGCTTTTGGACTTGAGTTGAAGTTCTAGCCTGAACTGATTCAGTCAAGGAGCTTGAGTTAGTCACTTCTTTAAGGGTTGTTACCTCCTTTTGGAGTGACTTGACCCGGAGATTGGACTTAGCTAACTTTCTTGATAAGTAAGAAATCAAGTTATGTGATCTAATTAGAGAGGTACTTACATTGGTTTGAGAACCTTTGAACCGAATAAGGATCGGTGGCTTCGCTTAGACTTGGCTTTTGATTCCGTCTCAGACTCGGATTTGACGACTTGCTCTTGGGTTGGTAGTGCGAGGAAGATAGTTTGTTCGCGGTCTTCGTCAGAGTCTTCCGATAATGATTCATCCCATGTTGCTTGTAACACCTTCTTTTTCCATTGCTTCCTTGCTTCCTTTTGATTTGGATAGTTTGCCTTGATATGCCCCTTTTTGTTGCAACCATAGTAGGTGACTTCAAACTTCATTTTTGAGTTTGGACTTAGTTGCGTCGTATTTGCCTGGATCATCTTTTGGATTCGTGTTTTATGAAGCCTTTCTTTTTCGTGTATAATTTTCATACAAGATTGATGAGCTCGGTGACGATCTCGTCATCATCTTCTGACTCTGATTCATCTTCGGGCTCAGGTTCAATTAGACGCTTAACTTTTGATTCCTTTATTTTGTTTGTACATGCGATAAAGGCAATACTTTTCTCAACCAAAGGTGTATTAGCCTGTTCATGTAATTCAAATTCTGAAAATAATTCATCTATTCTAATTGTTGAAAGATCCTTGGATACTTTGTAAGTATCTACCATCAATGTCCACAAGGTATTCCTTGGAAAAGCATTTAGTGCGTACCTGATTACATCGCGATTCTCCACTTTTTGTCCGATCGCGTGGAGTCCGTTCAGAAGATCTTGGATGTGAGCATGTAGCTGACTCACTGACTCACCTTTCTATATTTTTATATTATATAATTTGTTTAATAGTAGATCTCGTGTGCTTACTGTTAGGACCAAAAGTAGCTAGAGGGGGGGGGGGTGAATAGCTCGTCGCGTGCTCGTTGCGCTTGGTTGCTTGGCGTTGCTTGTTTCTTCTTGGATGTGCAGCGGAAAATACAGAAACAAACACAAAACGCTAACACTAGGATTTTACTTGGTATCCACCTCACAAGAGGTGACTAATCCAAGGATCCACACCAACGCACACACCCTCCACTATGAATAACACTCCTTTATGGTAACTACCAAAGGCGGAGAAGCCCTACAACACTCTCAATACAAGAAGAAGAAAGGGAAATACAAGTTAAGCAAAAGCTTACAAGATGTGCAGTAAAAACCCTAACCCTAACTTCTTCCTCTTGCAATAGATCCGCCTCTTGACTTGGAAAGCCTCCAAGAACCTTCAAGAACTGGCGATCACATCCTTGTAGAGAGCTGTGGAGGAGCTGGAATGAATCTGAGAAGAGCTCGTGTAGAGATGCCGAAGACCACGCTCGCCTGCGGCTTTAAACCCGACGCAACGGTCGGATCCCGATCGATTCAAATGTGTCTGGAAAGGCTGGATCGATCCACGGATCGATCGGGCGCCTCGTACTCGGAAGCGCGCTGGATCGATCCGGATCGATCCGGCGCTGCTCATGGCGGCATCGTCCCGATCGATCGGTGATCGATCGGGACCTCTGATCGATCACGGATCGATCCGAAGCTTCTGTTCGGGAAGAATGCGGATCGATCCACGATCGATCCAGAGCTGAATCGATCCACGGATCGATCCGGCGCTATTTTGCCCAAACCAAGTCCCAAACCTCTAACCAACATCCGGTCAACCTTGACTGTTGGTACATCATGCCTCGCATCTGGTCACTCCCTTGACTGCCGGACTCCCCACCAGTGTCCGGTCAATCCCTTTGACCCACTTGGACTTTTACTCGTCGTGCCAAGTATCCGGTCACTCCATTGACCTGCTTGGACTTCCACCAGATGTCGGTCAACCTTGACCCATCTGGACTTCCTTCCTTGCCAAGTATCCGGTCAATCCTTTGACCTACTTGGACTTCCAACACCGGATGTCCGATCATCCTTGATCCATCTGGATTTCCTTCCTTGCCCGGCTTCACTCACGGGACTTTCACCTAGCTTCACTCACTAGGGTTTTCCATCGCCTAGCTTCACTCACTAGGGCTTTCACGGCTTCACTCACGATTTCCTTCCGCCTAGCTTCACTCACTAGGACTTTCACCGGCTTCACTCACCAGGATTTCCTTACGCCTAGCTTCACTCACTAGGACTTTCACCGCTTCACCATCCAGGATTTCCTACGCCTAGCTTCACTCACTAGGACTTCCTACGCCTAACTTCGAGTTAGGACTTCCGATCAAGTATCCGGTCAACCTTGACCTACTTGACTCTTCTTGATCAATATCTTATTGTCAAACATCTAAACCCTAACCAAGACTCAGCTTGGTTAACCGTCACCTTGACCGAGGGATATTGCACCAACAATCTCCCCCTTTTTGATGTTTGACAATACCACAATAACACTTACAATCCCACATGTAAGTTAGGCTAATCCTATAGCCTCCTTCTTCATGCCACTAGGTAATGAACCCATAAATTAAGCTTTTCATTCTCCCCCTAAGAGGGCAAACTCCCTCTAGGTAATGAAAACCTAACTTACTTCCTTTCATTCTCCCCCTATTGGCACACATCAACCCCTACAAAAAAACATCAACCCGTCTTTGGACACATCAACCTATGCTCCAATTTTGGGCACACTTCAACAACTCCATTTGTTGAAGACTCCCCCTGAAGAGTTGCTCATCGTGATCACAATTTCACTCATTGTGATCAACTCAATATTGAAGGTCCCATACCCTTCATTATCCTTAACTTCTCCCTCAATGTTGACAAATACCCAACCTTGAGCATTTTCAACCACTTGAGTTGCCACTTGAAATGATGAGGATATCCACTCCCCATTTATCCCCATTTCAAGTTTAAATGCTCAACCTTGAGCAAGTTCACAACAGAAGGTTAACCACCTTCCAAGGTTCATGAAAAATAATTTTCATGTCTTTAAAGAGTCCCTCCCCCTAAAGACATGGTGGTAACTTCTGTCATTGCACCAACAATGACTTGGAATCCCTAAACCTTTAGGAAACCCAGATTTAGAAGTTTTGAGGTTCAAATGTTCAAAATTTGAAACAAACCTCAACCTAAACTTCAATGAAGTCTTCCTTAACCATTCCATCCTTGTTTTCAACACGAAAACACCCTTTTTATGTATACAATTGTATTTTAAGGGTTTGGAATGGTTACCTAGACTAAAATAGGTTCAAAGTGCTGAAATCAGGCTTTCCCAGCCAAAATCAGCAACTTGGATCGATTGGAGTTGGGTTCCAATCGATTGAACCTTTCTGAATCGATCCACTGATCGATTCAGACTACCTGGATCGATCGGCTGATCGATCCAGCGAGCTTCTGCTCGCGGGAGACTTCCATGGATCGATTGAGGCACTCAATCGATCCATGGATCGATCGGAGCTCGATAGTTGCTGAAATTCCATTTCAGTCAACGAAACCCTAGAAAATTCTACAAAAATCCAAAAATTATGAAATTTCGTGTAGACATTGTTTAGGGCATATATTATCAAGGAAAAATAGTTTTCTATGAAAATACATCATATTTTCAAATATTGACACAAACTTGAAAACTTGCAAAAACTTTAGTGTTTTCTTCAAGTTTGTGTCTAACTATTCAATGGTGATTACTATCAAAAGATAGCCTTCACCAAGGTTTTCCAAAAACATTTTAAAAACTTTTTCAAAACCAATATCCCATCATGTTCCTTGGGCATAATGCACATGACTTGTACATTAGCTTTCCCAATGATGGGAAAACACATAACTATGAGTTTTGATGAACCTAAAACTCAAAAGAATGCACTAAATCAACATTTTGAGTTTTGTTCATCTTCCTAACATCTCACTTGTATCTAATGTGCACTAAAACACATACAAGTCATCTTATAGTCCTTGTGAGATGTAAGATTTTGGTTTTGCCCTATTCTAGGGATCATGCATATCTATCTAGGCATTTTAGATATATACTAGACATCCACCAAGGATGTCACTTGTTAATAATTGTTGTTAAATGCCTTTTGTCCTTAATTACAAGGAATTTAAACTAATGCATGATAATGTTATGGCATACATCAAAATAAAATAACTTTCAAAAGAAATATTCCTATAACTACATGATGTATGCATGACATGACATGGTATTTTTGTATTTTTCATAATAAAATATGAATGCAAAAATAGTCATGATGTCATGACATATGATGGGCAAACAATCATGGCAAGATTTAGCATAAATAAAATATACCTAGATTAACTATCTAAGTATCCTTAAAACCTTAGCTAAACTTACAACTTAAACCTAGATTGCCCTAAAGTGCTTCAAGAAAAATGTCAAAGCCTAAATTGGCATTTCTAATTCCCTTGATTAATTTATGTCAGTCGAAATTAAGCATATCCTCAAATGTTGGCATATTTCATTTTTCCACAAAAGTAGCACTTCAACATAAAGCTTCAATTTCCTTTAATTTTCTAAGAACATACCAAAATCCCAACTTGGTAGCTCTTATGAATTTCCCAATATGTGCCTTTTAAGATTAAAATCAAAATTTTCACCACTAGGCACATTTTACTCTTTCAAGGAGTAAATAATAGTTCCATTTCATTTTCAAAGGTTAACAAAAACCTTGAAAATGCTCCTTGAGTGTCAATTTCCTCAAAGTTGGGTTAACTACCCTTCTAATTGGAGTTGACACTCTCTAACCCATTTATGGGGTAGAGAAGATGCTCCTAGGAACCCAACACCTATTGGTGCTCCTTGGATGCTCTAGGTACTCACTAGGGATAACTTCCCTAGATACCTTCCTAGTGACCTTGTTGGGCTTCTTAGAAGCCTTGGTCACATTTTCTAGGTCAACCCTAGGGATAGCCTCCCTTGTGACCTTGTTAGTGACTTTCTTAGACTTCTTAGAAGTCTTAGTCACTTTGGTTGCAAAAATACTCTTAGGGATGACTTCCCTAGTATCCTTGACTTGACCACTAAACCTAGGGTTTGTTCCATAACTATATGGAACCCTATGATAACTAGGCACATCCTTCTTAGCCTTTGGTTTGTATCCCAAACCTCTATGGCTATTTGATGGCTTTGACTTTCCTAGCCCTAGGTTTTGCTCATTTTGCCCTTTTAGGATATTTTCCATCCTTTTTAGGGTCTTTTCAATTTTATCAAGTCTTGATCTCAAGACTTGATTTTCTATCATTAAATCCTTAGAATTTGGTTTTTCATTAAGTCCATGAGCATTTTGGTTTCTAGGCTTGTATCTAAAATCCTTAGAGTTATTGCCTAGACTTTTACCTACATTCCTAATCCTAGGAGTGATAGTCTTAGCATGTAAGGCCACATGCTTTTCCTTAAAGCCCTCATGCTTTCTATTCTTATGGTAAATTGCATTAAAATGATAAAAGTTAGACCTATCATGCTTTTTACCATAATGTAAAGGAGTAGGCTCAATAAATGTTACCTTCTTCTTTACCTTGGAGGCTCCCCCTTGACTAGTGCCTCCTTGAGCCTTGACCTTCTTCTCCCCCTTGGGGCATTGACTACGATAATGCCCCTTTTGATTGCAAGAGAAGCATATAATATGCTCCTTGCTCTTCTTTGTGTTGGGGATGGTCTCCTTGGGCTTCACCTTGCCCTTTTGTGCCACTTGGCCCTTCTTCTTGGCTAATTTAGGGCACTTGCTCTTGTAGTGCCCATGTTCCCTACATTCAAAGCATATAATATGATTTTTATTATTAATTGAAATATTTATACCTTTGCTTGTAGGGGTGACATCTTTTTCTTTGGATCCGGAGGTAGAAGCTTCCTCTTGATCGGACCTTGATTCTCCTCCATTTGATTTTTCTTGACTTGTGGAGGTAGAAGCTTCTTCCTTCTCTTCTTCTCTTGACCCGGATGTAGAAGCTTCTCCTTCTTCTTGATCCGGCGTCACCAAGGATTGCTCCCCCTCAATCCTAGAGGTGGAGGCTTCATCATCTTGAATATGAAACAAGGAGTATGCTCTCTCCTTGTTCCCTTCATTGCATTCCCTTGAGGATGAAGCTTCTTGGATTTCCTCTTCTTCGGAGGTTGAGCATCTCTTAACCTCGGAATCCTCCTCTTGGTCTTGCTCCAAAGAGTCACCCTCTCTGGATTCTTCTTGATCTCGTACAGTGGAGGGGATCTCTTCATGAAGCTTGGCCAATTTGCTCCAAAGCTCCTTGGCATCTTCGAATTCTCCAACTTGAGCCAAGATGTGGCTAGGCAATAAGTTGACCAAAAGCTTGGTCACTTTGTCATTTGCCTCGCCCCTTTGAATTTGCTCCGAGCTCCATCTGCTTTTCTTTAGAAGCTTGCCCTTGGAGTTCGTTGGAGCTTTGAAGCCTTCCATTAGAGCAAACCATTGCTCTATCTCTATCATAAGAAAGTTTTCGATTCTTGATCTCCAAGAATCAAAACTTGTGGAAGTGTATGGTGGAGCCACCCTTGTGTCAAATCCAAGTCCATCTTGGAATTGCATCTTGAAGTTGAGCTTGATGAAGTCTTGAACTTGAAGAATTTGCTCCAACTTCTTCACCCTCTAGCTTTTCTTGATATGCTTGACCCTTCCGGCGATGATTCCGGTGAAGAGCGGCCTTGCTCTGATACCACTTGTTAGGACCAAAAGTAGCTAGAGGGGGGGTGAATAGCTCGTCGCGTGCTCGTTGCGCTTGGTTGCTTGGCGTTGCTTGTTTCTTCTTGGATGTGCAGCGGAAAATACAGAAACAAACACAAAACGCTAACACTAGGATTTTACTTGGTATCCACCTCACAAGAGGTGACTAATCCAAGGATCCACACCAACGCACACACCCTCCACTATGAATAACACTCCTTTATGGTAACTACCAAAGGCGGAGAAGCCCTACAACACTCTCAATACAAGAAGAAGAAAGGGAAATACAAGTTAAGCAAAAGCTTACAAGATGTGCAGTAAAAACCCTAACCCTAACTTCTTCCTCTTGCAATAGATCCGCCTCTTGACTTGGAAAGCCTCCAAGAACCTTCAAGAGGCGATCACGTGCTTGTAGAGAGCGTGGAGGAGCTGGAATGAATCGAGAAGAGCTCGTAGAGATGCGAAGACCACGCTCGCTGCGCTTTAAACCCGACCAGCGGTCGGATCCGATCGATTCAAATGTTCCGAATCGATCGGGGAGGCTGATCGATCCACGGATCGATCCGACCATTTCGATAAGCGCTGGATCGATCCACGGATCGATCCGGTATCGCCGCGAACAGATCCCCGATCGATCGTGACCGAGCTCCTGATCGATCCACGGATCGATCCGAGCTTTCATTTGGAATGCGGATCGATCCACCGATCGATCGAGCTCGGATCGATCCACGGATCGATCCGACGGTTTTGCCCAAAACCAAGTCCCAAACCTTCTAACCAACATCCGGTCAACCTTGACCTGTTGGTACATCATGCCTCGCATCTGGTCACTCCCTTGACCTGCCAGGACTCCCCACCAAGTGTCCGGTCAATCCCTTTGACCCACTTGGACTTTTACTCGTCGTGCCAAGTATCCGGTCACTCCATTGACCTACTTGGACTTCCACCAGATGTCTGGTCAACCTTGACCCATCTGGACTTCCTTCCTTGCCAAGTATCCAGTCAATCCTTTGACCTACTTGGACTTCCCAACACCAGATGTCCGATCATCCTTGATCCATCTGGATTTCCTTCCTTGCCTGGCTTCACTCACCAGTGTTGGTGCAACCTTAGGTCAAGGTTGACCTGGTTGACCCGACTCGAGTTGACTTGACTCGAGTTGTATTTTGATGTTTGACTTGGGAAGATTGTTGATGCAACCTTAGGTCAAGATTGACCTAGTTGAGTTGCATGTTGATGTTTGACTCTTGTGAGAGAGTTCTATTCTTGATATGGGACAAGAATAGATGTTTGGGAGATTATTGGTGCAACCGTAGGTCAAGGTTGACCTGGTTGACCTGATTCGGGAAAAAGTCCAAGTATGGAGACTTGGCAACGGAAAAGTCCAAGCAGGGAGCTTGGCACTAGAAAAGTCCAAGTATGGAGACTTGGCACGGGAAAAGTCCAAGTATGGAGACTTGGCACTGGAAAAGTCCAAGCAGGGAGCTTGGCACGAGGGAAAGTCCTAGCATGGATGTTAGGCGGGAAAAGTCTGGGGAGTGAAGCCGGGGAGAGGGAAAGTCCTAACTGGGATGTTAGGCAGTATGGAAAGTCCTGGTGAGTGAAGCCAGGCAGTGGGAAAGTCCTAACTGGGATGTTAGGCAGTTGGAAAGTCCTGGTGAGTGAAACCAGGCAAGGGAAAATCCAGATGGATCAGGGATGATCGGACTTCTGGTGTTGGAAAGTCCAAGTAGGTCAAGAGAGTGATCGGATACTTGGCACGAAGAGGAAAATCCAGATGGATCAGGGATGATCGGACGTCTGGTGTGGAAAAGTCTAAGTGGGTCAAAGGGATTGACCGGACACTTAGCGGGGAGTGCTAGCAGGTCAAGGGAGTGACCGGATGCTAGGTATGATATACCAACAGGTCAAGGTTGACCGGATGTTGGTGTGGAAGCCTTAGGTTTAGGGCTGAGAAGTTTGGATCGGTCTGGTGACCGATCCGGTGATCTGCGTTTGCCGATCGGTCAGTGACCGATCGAATCGGTCGAGACGGCAACGATCGAAGCGGAGAAAAGCTCGATCGGTCCTCGGACCGATCGGTGTATGCTCGATCGGTCTCCACGACCGATCAAGAGACGAGTGCGATTCTGCATGCGTGAGAGAGCTGGGATCGATGCGGGGACCGATCGAGAGCTTGATCGGTCCACGCATCGATCAGTACGCAAGGTTACGTACCTTTGATCGGCACGGGGACCGATCAGCGAACTGATCGGTCCACCGATCAGAGCTCCGATCGCGACACCTGATCGGTCTGCAGACCGATCAGGGTTCTAGCCGTTGCATTGCAACGGCTAGTTTTCTCGCTGTCTTCTTCGCAGGTATAAAAGGATCGAGGGCATCTTCTGTGCGACAACTCTTCTTCCTCCTTCCTGTTGCTAAGTGCTGCTGTGCTTGAGTTTTGTTGAGCTCGTCCAAAGCTTCGCGTGAGCTTCCCCGACTGGAACAGCTGCTGCTGTTAGAGTTTTTGAAGCTGCTGCTTCATCCGGACTCCAGTCGACGAGAAAGCAAGATTGGTAGAGTGCTTGTGTATTCTTATTGTATTTCTTGCTTACTCTTTGTTCTTGTACTCTTTGTTTGCTGTTGCAAACGTTTGTGGCGAGGTTTCTCCACCCACAAGGAGTATATTGTATTAGCCGGTTCTCCGGGGACTCATCCACCGACGGATTGACTGGACTCGTCCACCTTACGGACACGCCGAGGAGTAGGAGCCCTAATCTCCGAACCTCGTTACATCCTCGTGTTAAGGTTTGGTTTTCTTCTCTTTCGTTTCTTTGTATTTTCCGCTGCGCTAACGAATTGTAGGAAGAAACGCGAGAGATTTGGGGTCGGCTATTCACACCCCCTCTCTAGCCGTACGAAGGATCCTAACAAGTGGTATCAGAGCGAGGACGCTCTTCGTCGGATCAACACCCGTGGGAGCAAAGCTAGAGATGGATCAATTCGGAGAAGACATCACGATTCCACCCTTCTACAACGACAACTTCACATATTGGAAGGTAAGGATGATGTATTTTCTTAGGACTAATATGTTGAACTGGTTTTGTGTACAAGAAGGGTTTTCTCCTCCAATGGATAAAGAAGGAGAGCCTCTAGAGAAGAACAAGTGGACGAAGGAACAAGTCCACCAATCCACGATCAACAATGAGGTAACTAAAACAATTGAATTTTCATTACCTACTAATATTTTGTGTAAGATAGGTAAATACAACAATGCCAAGGAATTGTGGGATAACTTGGCCAAGTACCATGAGGAGAGCTCCACTTCAAGCCATGAAGAGGAGCCTAGTGAGCCAAGTAGCTCACATCATGGAGGGAGCGAATTGGGAGTTGAGGGCTACTCAACATCCAAGGAAGAAGAGGAGGAGAGTTCCTCTTGCTCAAGTTCGGAGCAAGAAGAGGAAGTTTCCACCTCCGGAAGGGTTGAAGAAGAAAGCTCATCTCCATCCACAACCCTAGGTAACTCAAACACTGTGATTTCAAGCAAATTACACATAATGTGTTTTGAGTGTAGGAAACATGGGCACTACAAGAGTAAGTGTCCAAGGAGGGTTAGGAAGACTCCACCGGCACCAAAAGTCAAGGGAGCCGGAGTCCCAACACGCAAAGGCAAGAAGCACGTGGTGTGCTTTCAATGCAAGCGAAGGGGACATTATCGGAGTCAATGTCCAAGGAGGAGGCAACCTCACAAGGACAAGGGATGCACTTCGATAGGGGGAGCTAAGGCAAACCCTAAGGTACCTTTTAAGGCACACTATTGCAATTCAAATAAGAAACATGCTAGTAGTTTTATTGCTATTGCAAATAATGATGAGCATGTTAACACTAGAAATCAACACATGTGCTTAGGTGCTAAACATGTTAGCCTAGGTAAGGATAACACTAGAAATACCAACCCTAGGTTTAACGCTTCTAAAATTAAGGAAAACCTAGGTAGAAATCCCAAGAAGACTAGACACATGCCTAGGAATATCTCAAGAGAAATGACAAATTAAAACTTGAGGTATTAGAGAGGGAAAATCAAGTCTTGAGGTCAAGACTTGATAATTTAGAAAAGGCTCTTAAAAACATGGAGAAGTCATCTCTAGGGTTTAAGGGTCAAAAACCAATGTCCAAGGACAAAAAGGGTTTGGGTCACAAACCTAAGTCCCAAATGGTCAAGCCCACTTATCACAATGTTCCATTAGATTATGGAACAAAACCTAGGGCTAGGAAGACCATTACCAAGGTTACAAGGGGAGTCACCCCTATAGTTGACCTTGATGAGACCCAAATGACCAAGGCTTCAAAGCCTAAGAGGGTCATTAGGAGGGTTGCTAGGGAAGTTATCCCTAGTGAATATTTAGTGAACCCAATGAGCTCTAATAGGTATTGGGTTCCTAGGAGCATTTTCTCTACCCCATAGATGGGTTAGAGAGTGTCAACTCCAATAAGAAGGGTAGTTAACTCAACTTTGAGGAAATTGACACTCAAGGAACATTTTCAAGGTTTTTTTTTGGAACCTTTGAAAATGAAATGGAATAATCTTTATCATTCACTCCTTGGAAGAGTAAAGTGTGCCAAAGTGAGAATATTTTAATCTTATTTGGCACAATTTAAGAAAACCTAGAGAAATACCATAATTGGGATTTTGGTTTTTCTCTTAGGGATATATGGGCAATCTAGGGTTAGGTTTTAAGTTAGCTAAGGCTAAGGATACTTAGATAGGGAATTTAGGTATTTTATTTGTGCTAACTTGCCATGATTGGTTGTCATATGCCATGTCATGACATCATATTTATTTTATTATCATTTGAAATGTCATGATATGATAATGCTTAGGTTATCTATATGTCATGTGTTAGTTTAGTTTCAAACTTTATGCCATGACATCATGACATTGGCACATGTTTTCATTTATGATACCATTTTATGTCATGTCATCATCTCTTGCATTAATAATCAATTGAATTGATTTAAGGATGAAAAACACATTTTGATATTGAGATCAAATTTGTGTTTAGAAAATGCATGAGACCTTAGTCTAAGATACCTAAACCCATATCTCACATCAAATTGACTTGAATGTGGTTTGATACACCTTAGATGTGTGTGAGATATTAGGATCATGAGTTAGGATCAAGGTGCATAGTCCTTGTACCTAGATGAGCCTAATTCAAGAAATGGGGATCATAGGGAACGCTTGTGTACAAGTCATGTACATCTAGCCCTAAGATTATGGTCCTAAATTCAAATGGTTTTAAAAGCATTTTAAAATTGATTTGAAAAACCTTGATGAAGCTTTCCTAGTGATAGCATTCATCATTGGACATTGTGATACAAAATTGACTTAACTTTGAACTATTTCAAAGTTTTCGAATTTTGTATCAAGATTTGAAAATAGAAACTATTTTCATAGAAAACTATTTTTCCATGATAGTGTATGTTATGAGGAATGTATCCTCAAAATTTCACGATTTTTGGAATTTTCTGGAATTTATTAGGAGTTTCTGAATTTCCGGAAGGGGAAATCAGAAATTCTGATTTCAGTGGCTGGATCGGTCCGGGGACCGATCCAGGGAAGATCTGATCGGTCTGCGGACCGATCCAGAGGATTGTGGATCGGTCTGCAGACCGATCCAGTGAGATCCAGGAGCTTGGTGCGATCTGGCGAAGGCCTGATCGGTCTGGTGACCGATCAGTGACGATCCAGAAAGCGTGGATCGGTCTGGGGACCGATCCATGGGGTTCCTGATCGGTCTGGGGACCGATCAGTGCGTGCCGAATTTCTGATTTTTCAGCTGTTGGTCTGAAATTTCAGCTGGAAGTTGGGTTTTGTGGATTTCTAAAGGTTTGAAACTCTCCAAGACATTGTTGGTGCAATGGTCAAGGGGGAGTTGACCTTTAGGGGGAGTGTTTACCTAATTGTCAAGGGGAGTTGACTTTTAGGGGGAGTTTTTACTCCTAAAGACTTGAGTGATATGGAATTATCACTAAGTTGGTTGTTAAGTTTAGTATCAAGGGGGAAATTAAGAGTTTCAATGAAAGGTATGGGACTTTCATTAGGAAGAAACTCTTGACCTTGATATCCTCCTTTTCTTTTTGATGTGTGTCAAAAAGGGGAGAGTGTTCATTGGAGAATTATTGGAGGACCCAAGCTAGGTTATCGGGTTAACCTAAGCTAAGGGAAGATTGTCAAGGAATATTCGAGGAAGAACATTGGAATACTTTTTGATGTGTGTCAAAAAGGGGGAGAATTATTGGAGAACCCAAGTTAGGTTATCGGGTTAACCTAAGGGGAGAATGTCCAGAGAATGTTCAAGGAAAGAACATTGGACATTGGAAGATGGTTGGAAAACCTAAGTTAGGTTATCGGGTTAACCTAACTTGATTATGGTTTTGTCAAACATCAAAAAGGGGGAGATTGTTGGTGCAACCTTAGGTCAAGGTTGACCTGGTTGACCCGACTCGAGTTGACTTGACTCGAGTTGTATTTTGATGTTTGACTTGGGAAGATTGTTGATGCAACCTTAGGTCAAGATTGACCTAGTTGAGTTGCATGTTGATGTTTGACTCTTGTGAGAGAGTTCTATTCTTGATATGGGACAAGAATAGATGTTTGGGAGATTATTGGTGCAACCGTAGGTCAAGGTTGACTGGTTGACTGATTCGGAAAAAGTCCAAGTATGGAGACTTGGCATGGAAAAGTCCAAGCGGGGAGCTTGGCACTAAAAAGTCCAAGTATGGAGACTTGGCACGGAAAAGTCCAAGTATGGAGACTTGGAACGGAAAAGTCCAAGCACGAGGAAAGTCCTAACTGGGATGTTAGGCGGTTGGAAAGTCCTGGTGAGTGAAGCCGGTGGGAAAGTCCTAACGGGATGTTAGGCAATGGAAAGTCCAGTGAAGCCAGGCGGTGGGAAAGTCCTAACTGGGATGTTAGGCGGTTGGAAAGTCCGTGAGTGAAACCAGGCAAGGAAAATCCAGATGGATCGGGGATGATCGGACTCGGTGTTGGAAAGTCCAAGTAGGTCAAGAGAGTGATCGGATACTTGGCACGAAGAGGAAAATCCAGATGGATCGGGATGATCGGACGTCTGGTGTGGAAAAGTCTAAGTGGGTGAAAGGTCCCCAGACCGACCAGAGTGCCACTGGATCGGATCCTAGACGATACACCAGTCAATGATCGACTGGATGTATGATGGTTACCAGAGGTCAGAAGTTTGGATCGGTCCGGTGACCGATCCGTGATATCAGAGTTTTCTGATCGCCGTGCCCGAGAATTCAGAAACTCGTAAGCGGAGAAAGAAGCTCCGATCGGTCCTGGACCGATCAGTGTATGCCGATCGGTCTCCACGACCGATCAAGAGGCGAGTGCGATTCTCTGCGTGAGAGAGCTGGAGAGCTGGGATCGGTCGGGGACCGATCAGAGAGCTGATCGGTCCACATCGACGTAGAAGGTTACGTGCCTGATCGATGCGGGGACCGATCAGGCCTGATCGGTCCACCGATCGACCTCGATCGCGACACCGATCGGTGCGGACCGATCGGGGTTCTAGCCGCTGCATTGCAGCGGCTAGTTTTCTCATTGTCTTCTTCGCGGTATAAAAGGATCGAGGCATCTTACGTGCGACAACTCTTCTTCCTCCTTCCTGTTGCTAAGTGTTGTGCTTGAGTTTTGTTGAGCTCGTCCAAAGCTTCGCGTGAGCTTCCCGGACAGTTTTCTTGACTGGCTTGCTGTTGCATCTGTTCAAATCGACGAGAAAGCAAGATTGGTAGAGTGCTTGTGTATTCTTATTGTATTTCTTGCTTACTCTTTGTTCTTGTACTCTTTGTTTGCTGTTGCAAACGTTTGTGGCGAGGTTTCTCCACCCACAAGGAGTATATTGTATTAGCCGGTTCTCCGGGGACTCATCCACCGACGGATTGACTGGACTCGTCCACCTTACGGACACGCCGAGGAGTAGGAGCCCTAATCTCCGAACCTCGTTACATCCTCGTGTTAAGGTTTGGTTTTCTTCTCTTTCGTTTCTTTGTATTTTCCGCTGCGCTAACGAATTGTAGGAAGAAACGCGAGAGATTTGGGGTCGGCTATTCACACCCCCCTCTCTAGCCGTACGAAGGATCCTAACAACCAGGACTTTCACCTAGCTTCACTCACTAGGGTTTTCCATCTGCCTAGCTTCACTCACTAGGGCTTTCACCTGGCTTCACTCACCAGGATTTCCTTCTGCCTAGCTTCACTCACTAGGACTTTCACTTGGCTTCACTCACCAGGATTTCCTTCTGCCTAGCTTCACTCACTAGGGCTTTCACCTGGCTTCACTCACCAGGATTTCCTTCTGCCTAGCTTCACTCACTAGGACTTTCACTTGGCTTCACTCACCAGGATTTCCTTCTGCCTAGCTTCACTCACTAGGACTTTCACCTGGCTTGACTCACCAGGATTTCCTTCTGCCTAGCTTCACTCACTAGGACTTCCTTCTGCCTAACTTGCCAGTTAGGACTTCCCAGTCAAGTATCCGGTCAACCTTGACCTACTTGACTCTTCTTCGATCAATATCTTATTGTCAAACATCTAAACCCTAACCAAGACTCAGCTTGGTTAACCAGGTCACCCTTGACCTGAGGGATATTGCACCAACACTTACCTTCGTGTAAGAAGTACCCTCGTGCAGCTCGATCAATTTTTCCCACAGCTCCTTTACGCTTGAAAATGGACCGACTCTGTTCAGTTCTTCTTTTGTCAGGCCGCATTGTAGAGTACATGTTGCCTTGGCATTGGCTTCGATCTTCTTCATCAAATTTGTGTCCTAGTTCTCGTATGATATTGGTTTTTCGGCGTCGTCAAGTGGAAGTACCAGGCTGGTCTGGATGATCATCTACATCTCGACTTACATCTGAAGGTGGTACTCCATTCGATCCTTCCAATTGCAAAAATCCTCGCTGGAGAAAAGTGACGGGCGTGCTATACTATACCCTTCTTGGTGGGCCATTTAAGAAATAAATCTTGCACACACAAAAATAATGAAACTTATTCCAAGACTTAGTCTTGGATTAGTAATGCGGGAGATAAAGAAATTACTCGAGTAATATTGTATGAATTTTGAGAAAAATACTAAAATAATAAAAAATATTATGACAAAATTTTGTAAAATGTAGTATTTCACAACTTTTGACTAATGATAAAAAAAATAAAAGTGAATTATTTGAAAACAAAATTTGAAGTGAAAATGAAAGAAGTAAGAATATTCTTTAAACAAACACGATATATAATTTACTTTTTCAAAAAAGACCCCCTGCTCGATTGGTGATTTCACTAATTCAGAGTGGCCTAGTACTGATACTAATTGTAGGATTGATGCGTGCTAGAGGGGGGATGAATAACACTCGTGACTTTTTCACTCGTTTTGGAGAACAAAAAGTAAAATACAGTGGAATAAAGAAAGAAAACACGAGCAATGCTAACACAATTTCTTTTACTTGGTTCAGAACCTATGACGACTCCTACTCCAAGGACGCGATTGTTGATTGCTTTCGTTAGGCAATTACTATAGATTCAGAAATAAGTACAGATATTAAGTATAATTACAATATAAAGTTATCGACAATACTAGAAATAAAAGTCGTTCGTCAATTATCGGAGCAGCATAGAAGAGAGCAGTAGTTGTTCGTTCTTGATCTTGGAATTGTTGTTAAAGCAACTGGCCGAGCTCTCCTTAAATAGCCAAACTAGACCTGATCTAGATTCATTGATCACGGGATCAGGTTTGGCTCGTCGCTGATTGGTCGACTGATCCCACCGTTCAGTCGACCGATCCTACCTGAATCGGTTCGTCTTCCCATCCAGATTCAGCTTCGGATGAGTCTTCATTCTGTTGACAGATACCTCTGTTCAGTTGACTAATCCCGCTATCCTCGCTAGCTTGGCTAGTTTGATCTGATCAATCCAGTCTAATCTCAGTCACCGCATATCCACTGTTTGATCGATCGATCCCGAGGTTCGGTTGACCGATCCTTCGGTCGAACCCAATCAGCTAGTTGGAAATCTACTTTGCTTGCTTGGAGGTTCGGTCGGCCAATCCTCGGTTCGGTCGACCGATCAAGGTCGAAACTTCAACCTGCAAAATATTAGTTTCCCTACAAAATAGAATTAGAAAAATAGCAAATAATAGTAAAGGAATATATAACTTTTGAAAGCCTTTGAACTGTCTGATTCTAACTATCAGATTTTTTTCGAAACCCCTAGGTCGAACGAACGCATACTATTCTCTCTTTAGGGAACGCACCCTCACTTACTCCTCCTAAGAGAGTTACTTTTTGCCAGACTGATCCTCCAGACCGACTAAAATTTTGCTCAAGGCCTGAGACTTCAGGTCTTCATGTTGGACGTCCGCTCCACGACCCGTCTGCGACCACCAGACTTTCACCTGGTCTGCGACCACCAGGATTTTCATTTAGAGTCTCCGACTCTAGGATTTTGTCCAAAGTGCTCAGGGAGTTGCTCAACGATGCTTCTAAAAAATTCTACTACTAGATAGAAAAATATAAATCACCAAAAATATGAAAGAATGCATTCATATGGTATCAACAAATATTAACCACATCACAATTTTTTTTCTTAAAGGACAAACATGCAAGGGTGCTTCAATTCATATCCACAAAATCAACAAGACTAAACGTGAAAATGAAGTAAGGCTGACAATTATATGAAACTAAAGCAAGCATCATCAAAAACTTACCCTAAATAGCAAGTGCTCAACTAATAATGCCAATCAAGGTGGGGGATGAGGATCATGGGGAAAGGGAGGTCTTCTAGCACTACTAGAGTCTTGGAGGTGAAATTGGTACTGCCATAGATGCATATGCTTAGTATGAGAGGCTCTAAGATTCTTCGTCCCTTGATAGTATTCTTCCCTTTCCCATTGCTTCCTTTCTCAGTCAGGAATTGTCTCATCTCCCCTCAAAATTGCCTCTCATCTTGCCGCTTGGCTGCCTCTTCTTGCCTTCTTTTCTTATCCTAGAAATATAACTCAGCCTCATCATAATGCATCTCCACCCTCTAGAAATGCCTTGAGAGGCCATCGAACCCACCATTCCAGGTTCCCTCTTATTGTTTCAAATACTATCTCATAGCAACCTGCTCTACCTAGATAGTGTCAAGGCTAGATCGAAAATTAAAAAAAAATCATATGTATGAGGCCCTACAAGATGCTCAAAATGAGAAAAAGAGGATCCCACCGATTCAATGTGGCTCATCCCTAAATTCTGGTGGCTCCTCTCTACCTAGGTGAACCACGAGGGCATGAGGTATCTCAGAAGCGGATAAGTTTGGCTCTCTAGCTTAAGGGATAGGTGGGATTCACGTTAACCTCCTAATGTTAGGGTTGGTTATAGTAGTGTATTTGACATTGGATAGTCTAAAGGATACCCGATCTTTAAACACAAAACCAAATGAATCTCCATCATGGACAAACATCCTAGCAGCTAGACACACACCAATGTCAATATTTGAATATCCCTCTACCATCTCCAACTCATTTAAGTCATATTCAAGGTTTTTGGTAGTATGGGTAATAAACCCACCAACCATTATTATCTCTTAAAGGGCTTTCCCAACTTTTGACCATGTGTTTAATAAAGTATGAACCATTATCAATATTCCCTCCATGTAGCATACACCATAGGCATAAAAGTTCGCTATGTCTTACAACTCCTTCACTATCCCCTTCCAAAAATAGTATTGGTCATCACTCTATGGAGAAATCAGAAGATAGGATTTTGAAGATGAGATGCTTTATCTCTTAAGGTTGTTACGATACTGCAAGTGTACGGTTTTGTCGTCAGTAATAAAAAGGTATCGAACCACAGGGACTGTTAATTAAGCACTAATTAACTTCGCATGGAGAATTATCTAGACAAATGAAGGGTTGGTTGAGAAAAAGAGTAAGTATGAGAAAGGTTAAGGAGAAGGAGAGAGAAGAAATAAGGGAGTGAAGTTGGATTTGGGGATGTATAGATGCTAGGATTTTGGTTTCGTTATGATGCTAGTTAATGCCCCTATGTATTGTTCATCTACCTAACTCCATGCTTATATTCGTGTAGGGCTTCTAACTAGAGTCTGGCACAACCTTGCACAGATTGCACCGAAGAGTCTACCCAAGTCCTAACGCCATTAAGTAAAGAAGTAACCCTAGAAAGTTCGATTAAAGGGTTACCCTCTGCCATAGGGCCCACCGGTCATATGTTCCTAGAGTTATCCGACTTACTTCCTAACGGTAGATTAATGCAATTAAGTAGAAGAGGTATCCTAGGAAGTCTAGTTAAAGAGTCAGAGCCATAACTTCCATAAGGCCAGAGAGGCAACAACCTCAGGGCCCGACCCAACAAAGGGTCCATTTTTTTTAATTATACCCAAAAAAATGAGAGGCAAGGACCCTAAATGGCAGCTAAACCTATTCTCACGACTCCGAGGCACACCTATTCTCACGACTCTAAGGCACACACCGACACATAACTCTTCTTTGCACGTAATTTCTTCTCACGTGTTGCTCTTCTTTGCATGTGATTTCTTCTATAGTGTTCTTTCTACCAAGGCATGGATCCATTAAACAAGAGGTAATCCTAATCTTATTCTTCGACCATCTTATTCATATTGCAATACACGACACCAATTGTATCCTAATCGTGCAACAGTCGTTTGTGCAACATAATCATGTTGATTCTCACGGTGGTTGTGTCATGCGACGCGGGTCGACGGTTGGCCTCTTCTGGCATGACCTAATTGTGAGGCGGTGGTTGTCGCACACTACCCTAGTTGCTTGTACGAACTATGACCTAATTACATGGTAACTACTGCTTGTCACCTTGCTACTGCCTGCAGCCACCGCATTGGCCTTAATATCACAGGATACATTAAATGGACTAGCAATGCTATCGATTGAGAAATAAATAGTCCGATAATTGGATTATGTGAATTTGATAAATATTTTTACCTCTAAAACAGCTAAACGAGTAGTGTTTATGTAATTATTTTAAATATTTATTAATTTTTATGTAATATATTATTTTTAGTTTATTTATGTATTCAATATATATATATATATATATATATATATTATTTGTAAATTGAACTTTATCATTATTTATCACAGCAAAAGGGTCACTTTTTAGTATGCGCTTCAGGCCCCATCAGATATAGGTACGGCTCTGTAAAGAGTTACCCTCTATCACAAGGCCCTCCAGTCATACATTCCTAGATTACACAAGTCACTTTCTAATATTAATTTAGGATAACCTGTTGGAGCAATCCCAATGGTCCGCGGGACCATGTGTTTTGGTGTTTGGGCAAAGGGTTTAAGTTAGGTTCACCCTTGTATTTGATATGTGTATTTGAGTTGTGCAGGTTTGCAGGATACACATATGACTCAGGTTGATGGCTTCGGGTCCGGTGAAGGATGGAGCATCCGAGGGACCGTGGACAAGGCAGCGAGGACAAGGGCCGAGGGAAGCGACTTCGAGGCATACGCGAAGGATGGCATTGGGTACGAGCCGCGGGCTTGAATGCATCCGAGGGACGAGAGCCAAAGGAAGTAGGCTTGAAGGCAAAAGGTCAAAGCTGCAAAGGAAGAATCAAGTGAGTCATAAGGGTGAGGGTACGAGTGCACGAGAGATTGTACTCGGAGTAAAATCCTAGTTTTTAGGGTTTTACTGTAGCGTTACTGTAGCAGTACTGTAGCAGTCGACTGCTAATGTAGCGCTCTGTAGCAATACTGTAGCAGTCGATTGCATGTTTTAGCAGTCGATGGTGCAGTCGACTGGCAGCGAACAGAATGTGTGGAATCGAGCCGTTGGGATGTAACGATCGAATTTCCACAGAGGGCAGTCGACTGCATGTTTTAGCAGTCGACTGGTAGGCGGGGTTTTCCAACCCGTGGCCTATATAACCAAGCCTTGGGAGCTTAGTTGAGGTTGACGAAATAGAGGTGGTTAACCCCTATTAGTAGTCTACAAGTGCCCTAGCGTCAAAAGAGCTCTTGTGAGGGTTGTGGTGAGGTTTCTCCACCCACAAGGAGCTACGTGAGCTAGCCGGAGTTTGCCGGGGAGTAATCCACCGAAGGATCGGGATCGTCCACCTCAAGGACAAGCCGTGGAGTAGGAGCCCTAATCTCCGAACCACGTTAAACGAACGTGTCATTGGTTTGCTTGTTCTTTCCTTGTCTTTAGATTAGCTTTAGTATTCGTATTTGTATTCTTTGTATTCCGCTGTGCTAACGAATACGTAGGAAGCAACGATTTGGGGGCGCCGTCTATCCAACCCCCCTTCAAGCCGGCCACCGATCTCCAACATAACCTTCTAAACTCTAATTAATTTCCCTTGTAGGGAATCGATCTCTGTTTCAAGGAAATGTCGTATGATCCTGTCTGAAAGTCAATAAGATGGATGCTGGGGATGTGACACTCCCACTGACCTCCTGTGGACTTCGCTCCTGCCTGCAACACAAGCAGCGTCAGTGCCGAGACAAGGAAGGGGTCCCCGGCGATGACCCTCCGACGCTCAAGTCAGTCTCCGATGAAGCAAGAAGAAGAATAAGCCACGAGAACTGTAGCGCAACAGTAAATATCGCATGTAATGCATACCTCCACCGATGCTTGAACCCCCTTTATATAGAGCTCCGGGGAGTGCACGTGCATGCTTCCCAAGGTGAGCACGGATCTCAAAGGTTTCCCTGAAAAGACGTGCCAATAAAGTGTCCCTGACACAGTACCTTAACGAGCTGAGCATATCTCTGAAGTGATAGTGGAAGCTTCCGCAATACAATCCTCTGTCTGATGATGCCATCTGTCAGCAGCACTAGCTCCCAAAAGGATGTCAAAAGATATCCTACTATGTCTGTTGCTTGGCCGAGTGGAATAGCCGCTCGGTCGAAATTCTGCTGTCCATTTGTTGCCTGGCTTGGAGACTAGCACAACATTAGCTAGCTGCTCGGGAATTAGACTTCCTTGATATGGCCAGCCTCCAGTAGTTTCTCTATCTCCTCCTGGATGATCATGTTCTGCTCCACGCTGAAATTCCTTTTCCTTTGCTTGATTGGCCGAGCGTCCGGTCGGACGTAAAGCTCGTGCTGAGCCACACTTGAGGAGATACGAGGCAACTCATGTGTCGACAAGGCGAACACATCGTGATTCTGTTTGAGGTAGGTAATCAGTTCTATCTTCTTCTCCTCCTCCAGGTCGGCGACAACAAAGGTTGTGGCTTCCGACCGGCTTAGGTGAATCTAGACCTTTTCCTTTTCTTCATATACCAAAGTGGGAGGTTTTTGTGATGCGGTGATAGAATTTACCTCTAGCTGTGGATTCTTCCTAGCAGCCTTTGCCTCAACCTTGACCATCTCCACATAGCAACACCAAGCGGCCAGTTAGTCGCCCTTGACCTCACCCACCTGATCATCCATTGGGAACTTTATTTTCTGACATTAAATTGACACCACTGCCCGGAACTCATTGAGGGTTGTCGGCTCAGGATGACATTGTAGGCCGATGGTGCGTCCACCACTATGAAATTGGTGGTCCAAGTCTTCCTCAACGACTCTTCACCCAGCAAGATGGCCAACCTTGCTTATCCGATCGACAAAACTTTGTTACCTGTGAATCTGTAAAGCGGGGTCACCATGGGCAGTAGCTCGCTCCAATCAATCTGCAGCTGATTGAACGCCTTCTTAAAGATGATGTTCACCAAAGTTTTCGTGTCGACGGAAGTCTGGTGAATGGTGTAGTTAGCGATCACCGCTCGGATGATCAAAGTATCATCATGAGGGATCTCTACTCCCTCTAGGTCGCTAGGGTCGAAGCTGATCTGAGGCCCTTCGGCTTTCTCCTTGCTGCATCCCACGACGTGGATTTCCAACCGCCGAGCGTATGGCTTCCTGACTCGGTTGGAGTCACTGTCGGTCGGCCCTCCGGCAATCATGACTATCTCTCCTTGGGAACCGTTGTTCCTGTTTTCTTCTTCCCGAGCGAATGACCTATTTCGCTCAGCCGGGATCCTTGAGGGATCGGTGTCCTCCCTTCGTTGATGGTGATGGCGCTTAGTTAATTTCTTTTTCCCGAGCGAATGGCCTAGGGGTTGATTAAGCAAAACCTAAGTTAATTTCCTTTTATTTCCTTCTCCTCTTTTCTCCTCCCGACTCCTCGCGCGCGTCGACCCCCTTCTCATCTTCTCTCCCGATTTTCCTCAGTCGCCACCTCTCTTGCTTTCGCAAAGGTTCGCCGACGACGCCGCAGCCGCAGCCGTCGCCCTCTCCCTTGCCTCATCTTCTCTCTCGTGACACCAGATGCCACTGCCGACTCTCGATCCGCCGGCTTCCTTTTCTGCTTCGGCCATCTCCGCACAGAGCAGCGCCGACGCCATTACAACCTTCGCCCGACCGATCGCATGTTAAGAGCTTTATATAAGGCTTAAATACATAGAGCTTGAACGACTTTTCGTCCAGCCAAATTCTTCTAAACCCGACCGACCATTAACTGACCCAGCGCTCTATTTCTTATTTTCATCATAGGGCCTTAGAGTTCTTATATTCTACCAAGCTTACAACCGATCGACCCTATACGAGCGTTCTGCTTCAGAACTACACGGACTAGATTTAGGGACTCTGAGGCCAAGCGATCGACAGAATCAAATAACGAATACCACTTTATCTTCATTTTGACCACCACCTCATCTTAATTTGACTTCCACATCATCTTTTGAATTTACTCGCCATAACCCGTATCAAATTTTACATAGTAAAATTTGATATTTATTGATTGTTCTTTAGTATACTAGAAAGTAGAAACATTAATATTTCCTTGGCCTAAAAGAAAATTAAAGACAGAGATGTTCTTTCCGTAAGTTATAAATCATGGATAAACTCAAACATCGTTAGTAAAAACTTTAGTGTTTTTTTACATAGTGTCCGGACAAAATAATATTTTTGTCATGTAAAAATAGTACTTGTCTAAAGAAATATTAAATCATCAATTAAAAAAATATTATTAAGACTTAAATATAAAATTTTAATTAGATAGAAAATTAAATTTTGTATAAAAATCTATTTTTAATTGATATTTTATTTATTTTTCAAAAAAAAAATTAAACCCATCATTATAGGTCCCAAGTAAACTTGACCCCGGATCGGATCCATAACCAGGTCAACGAGTCGATTACCCATTGACCCGATTCCTGACTAGTTAAGGTTCTAACCTAGTTTAACCCATGGGTCAGCTTTTCGATTTGCAAAGATTAACTAGGATCTTCAAAATTAGAAACAAACATCCTAACCAACTACACTATAATATTTTAACATGCTAATTAATTGTTTAATAACTAGTTTGTTTTGTTATTTTTTTAATAATTTAAAAATAAATGTATATTTATTAATTAATTTATAATCATTTATTATAAATTAATTAATTAATTAATAATTAATTAATATTTTTTACTATATAATTATTCAAATAATTTTATAAATTTATAATTTTTTAAAAATAATATAATAATCTTAAACAGTAATAAATCATGACAAATCATAAATCGTAATCATCTTAAATAGCTAAGATTAAAAGTCGACCTCTCAAAAATCGTCAAATTATTGATTCTGAACCAGGATGTTGGGACTGAATCAGGGTGTCTAGTCCCAAGTCCAATTGAGAAAGGGTGAAAAAAAAAATTAATTTATTTTTTAAAATATTAAAGGTCTAAAAAAAAATTTCCCTAAGGGAACTGCAAAGTTCTCACATAGAGCTCTTGTCCAAGTTTATAGAGGGCTTATAAAGTTTTCTAATATTTTTTTATTCCCAAAAAAGTTAGGAATTAAGTTGAATTAAGGGTCACTCCCCTCTCTTCTAGTAAGGTGACAAAGGCTCTCAGCTTCAATCTCTAGCCGAGTTTTCTCCTCTTCGTGTTAACCTTTTTCTTGTTGTGGTTTTCACCTTTAATATCTCTAGCAGAGCTTTTCTCCCTCTTACTGTCTCCCTACTTTATGTCCATGGTGACAGTGTTCTTTCTAATTGAATACCACTACAGACATCTGAAACATTTAGAACATCCAGCGCAGGCCATATGATGGGAGCAATCAACCCAATAAAAATTTGAAGACAATCCACGTACAGCTATTTGTAGAGACAAGCTACTGTTCACAAGTTTGTTCAGAAGCTTAAAAAGAGTGACTCTAAATAATCCAGCTGAACAATGTGTCTTGTTGCGAATGCCATAGATAGCTGCTGATAAGAAGAATGTTCAGAACTTCTAAACAACAAATTACTAAATAAACCAGAATAAAGGAAAGTGAAATTGGTATAAGGAAAACAGCATGAGTTAACAGCCAAAAATTTGATTAGAAAATCCGTGTTAGGCTAAGCATTAGTCTTGTAAGCTACATTCCCTGTCGCAGTGTACTGATGCATATCGAGCATTGGTAGGGTATAGTTCCAGTCAGAACCAAAACACAGGTACAGTTAGATTTTCAAATATTGCAGAGGTGCTAATAACAAACATAAAAACATAAAAGTGATGAGAAAAAAGCTCCTCAAAATATGCAAACCAAAAAGGGCCTCAAATTAACACTGTACATTTCTAACGGTACAAACCCTATCGATGCCAAAGATTGCCCACGAGGTCATTCATATAGAAGGATTCACGGACCAGATCAGATTGAGTGGCCTAGCTCAATGTGAAATTTCTGGTGCCGAGATCAAGCATGCGTAGACTTGCAAGCTAGAAATTTCAATGGCCACGCCTGAGAGCTGAAAGAAACCCACTGGTAGTCTTTTGTTTGCAGCGATTATTGGATTCTTCCCCAACCTGTTCAACAATTCAGATTAACTAACCCTGATGTTTTAAAGGTTCAGAAAGATCATTTTTCTTCAGCGATGAACCTCTTTAGCAAAAAGCTCTAGCATCTCCAAGATTTCTGAAAAATCAGGCCTATCAATGGGATTTTGTTTCCAACACTTCTCCAGCAGCTCAGCAAGCTTTGGATGAGCATCTTTTGGGATGGTAGGCCTCAGACCCTACAAATAAATAATAATATGTATGTTACATTAAATAAGAACACCGTATATCAACCAGTTTGTAATGAATTTGTCCACGATGATGGGAACACTATAAAAATATAAGTGAAAAGGAAACCATGTTCATATTACTTGTACAAATCAGCATCTGCTTTTAACATGTCTATGCCATTGGTTCTAACCTAATATAATGCAAAAGTACAGAGATCTTTAGTAGGATAGTGAAATTGTAGCCAAGGTGCTCTATATTATATGATTCTTCTAGTTTAGAAGTGTAATAATGGACTATTGAAAGTTATTATCCTTGCACAATAAAACTGGAGGTATACCTTTTGAACCACACCGACTGCTGCTTGTAGTGGTGTTAAATATTCATAGGGAAGCTGGATAGAAAAAAAAAGCACAATAAACTTGTTATAAAGTTTAAATTGTGTAGAAAATCATATAAGTTCATGCTGCAAATGCCAGTTACCTTAGCTGTAAGCAGTTCCCACAAGACTATTCCAAAGCTAAAAACATCAGCTTTGTGATCATAGGGCTTGTGTTCTATCACCAAAATTTAGAGTAAGGTGAATTTCTTCGATATACTACATGTAAGAAACACAGATCAAATATAATGAAGCTACATAATGCCCTAGAATAGCTCTCTAAGATTACCAATAAGTTAATACACCGCCAAGATATTTTATACAGATGAATTAATTTAAACATGCACACACTCGCAAGCATGAATGCACATAGAGTCATAGACACCAGAAAAGCAAACACTCATCCACCTACTTAAACAACAAATGGTAAATGATATAAATGTGTGCCAAGGGATTGAAAACAATTTATGTTTTATATGTTCTGTTTAATTTACTGGTGAATAGAAGGATGAGATCCATAAAGAAAATCCCAAATAATGAGGACTGATGCAATTTGTTAATGCTGTTAGTTGATGCCTGTTCAGTTTAATTATATGCTGCCCAGCAAATTGTAAGTGTAATGTTGGAATTAAATTAAATTGCATTCAAAAATTTTATTTCTTCATGCAATTTTGGAATTAAATTGCATTGCAGACAAAAATTTTATTTCTTCATGCTGCTTCAGTTTCTTTATGAAATGTTCATAATTATATTTAATTCGGCCATTTAAATACAAGAATTAGTTAATGAACAAGAATGTGGTGCTGACAAGTAGTGATCTGGTTTAACAAGTTCAATTTTAAAATAGAGAAATAGAAATCTGCAGTTAAACTTGCTCCAAATCCTTGCCCAACAGTACCCAAGGCCTTTACAGCTAAGTTAAATAGCACCTTCTGGTAGGTCAATAGTTTAACATATCAGTATCACTCGATCATTTACAACCCTAAGTACCAAACAACAATAATATCCATGCTTTTTTGGAATAACATAAATGTGCTATTTACAGACATACAGAGACGTTGAGCCATTTTTTCTCCCTTCAAAACCATGTAAGCATTTTTACCCATCTGTTACAAAAGTTATCTAACTTTTATCTGATTTGTTTTAAATTTAATTTAGATTAGAGGGCTTAAATTAAAATTGGAGGACAAGTTACAAGTTATTAGATCATAGTTATAAACCTAAAAACATGGAAGAGTGATTGGATTTAAATTGGGATGAACTAATCTGAAACATATTCTACTCTAATTTATAAGAGAAGTTGACGAGTGTTGTTTTTGTACGTCATTGAAGAGCAAAGAGTCGAGTAACAAGAATAAAGATACAAATGACAGATGGCGTGAAGCATGAGAGAAGGGCCACATCTCCTGGTTGAGAGGAGGTTTTGAGATTTTTCTTGAATCCTAAAGATTTTAGTGCCAGGCCAGAACAAAAGTCTTCTTTTGAGTCATCATGTTTCCTTGAGTTATGATCAATTCCTTTTGATTTCAAGTACTTCTAACACATGATAATTTTCTTATGCTTGCTATTATGTTGAGACCATATGAATTTTGAAGGATTTCAAAACATTTAGTCGATTGTTGAGGGTGAGAAGAGAAGAATAGAAATGAAAGGAATAGAGGAAGAACTTTGTTCTTCTGAGCAACTGACAACAAGGTTAATCGAACACCAACCAAATGATGACTGGTTCATCGATTTGGTGATAAATAGAGAGGTCAACCACCCATCTGATTGACTAAGTGTTCCAAGCAATCTGAGGATTAAGATCAAGAAGCTTGGGCCTTTTGTGTTTATGCAACCATAGGATTGTGAAAGATATGAAGCTTGAGCTCATCCTTTTGGACGAAGTATAAACTACAAAGAAGAAGGCTTGGTTCTTATGGGGCATCATGGGGAAGAGAGTAGTTTTTAGGATAACTTGTGTTCTGAACAAATGGAGACAGAGTTGCAGTCTATAGAAATAGAGAGTGGAGTTTTCATTTTTGTATAGTGATCCAAATAAAACCGAAGAAGAGAAGAGAATTGAAAATGGTATGAAGCCTCTAAGATGAGTATTAGAATGATACAAATAAAAAGAGACTACTTAAAAAATAAAATGGTAGACTGGTTCAGGATATAAACCTCAATTTCCTTTTATTTCTAATTGGTTGGAAATATAATTTTATTTACTATTTCCAGCATGCATAGTTTAGTTTACACAAGTCCTATAAGACCATACTATTGTGAAGTCTATAAAGGTTCTAATCACATTTTTCTATTTGTTCACTAAAAAAGACGGCTATCTCTTAATTTCCTATTATCCCACATGCTATTGTCAACTAAGGCTTGTAATTTGCTTCTAAATTCTAAGTTGCTTTTTGGTTTACTTAATTATGTCTAATGTTTATGTTTATCATATTCTTTGTGATGAGTTGTTTATGCATCAACAAGAATGAATTGTGCATTATGAATTAGATCTTACATTTATGGAATTTTATACTTAAAGAGTGATCAATATAGAGAGAATGCATGTTAGGGGAGGTGCATGTTAGCAAGAGTATCTCTTCATTAATTAGAGACTATTGAGGACAGAGGTAAGGGTGACATTAACTTGCGACCATTATGCTTCTCACAAACTTGAGTTTCCCAAGATTGAAGAAATACACAGCTTGAGAGAGGGAATGTGTAATGAGAAATAGAGATGATCAAGAATTGAGATACATGATTTCTGTTATACTAGAAATACAGTAGGAGAGTTCTTAGATGATTAGAAAGTTACATCACAGAGCAGAAAGATTTAGGCTGTATTTTGGTGATAGTCAAATATACTTTAGTGGAAGAGCCGAATGTGAGGTTGAAACTTAGTTTTAGTTTGACATAATTTTAGAGGATTTAGTACGGCTTTAAGTGGCAAGATATGTACATGGGTTAGAAAAAAAAACAGAGATGCATCAAGTAGAAGTTGAGTTGGTCATAACGCATAAAATTTAGCAAGCATATCTTTTATATGTAACCTACCAACATTCCCATAATTATTCCTATGGCGTTTCCCATGTTTTGAAGTGTTGGAGGTTTACAACACACCTAGCAGCGAGACCCACAAAAAAAATAATAATAATTAACCAGGCTGGGTAACGTCGAGCCTGGGGTGACCGGCCCGGCCCCACGGAAGTTTCCCACCGGCCACCAGGGTAAATCGGGAAGCGCTCACAGCGGACAATCCAGGAGCCCAGCATCCTTTAGTTGCATGCCCCCATTTAGAGGAAAAACTCCTACAAATTCGTCATAACTGGGGCTCGAACCGTGGGTGCCTGGATGACAACCTGGATGTCATAGCGAGACCCACAAGCACCATGTTCATATGAAATTTCTTGTGCAAGAGTAAATGAGATAATTATTTATGTTTTCCGACGTTATGTTTGAGTACATTCGAGTTATAAGATATGGGTGTTGATTCCAGATCTTTGTTTACAATTCAAGACATCAATTATTTGAAACAATGAGTCCAGATTTTTTGCTATTTTAGTTATTTCGGTTTGAGAAATGTGAAATGTTAATGAAGATTTTGTTGGAAATTTAGCTAACGTCTTGCTGGAATGTCTAGGAATTTTCTACCGGGTATAATTTCCTGAAACCTTGACAAAGTGTTCTAAACTCATATAAGCATCTTTTGCAAAAGTTTGGGATTTTTTATAAGCACTTCAGCTGTGACAATTCAGTAAAGTTGTCAAGACATTGATATTTTGACATTTTCTTGATGCTTATGGTTTTACTCAAGGTTTAAAATGTTGTTCGGTTGCCTGAGCACTAGTGCTTGGTGAGAAAAGTTCATTTGTATCCCTACGATATTTTCTGAGATTTTAACATGTGAATTGGCTCATCTGTGCATGACAATTCCCAATCACAAAACTTTGTACAGCTAAATCATAATTTTTCTTTGATAACATGCTCTTGGGCGACAATAAAAAAAATAACTGCATAAATAGTGACCCTCTCAAAAAAGAAACAAAAGAATGTAGCATTGAATTTTATGAAAAATGGCTCATGGAATCCAATTCACAGGTGATTAACTGATATGGGTAAAATTGCCAACCAAATGCTTTGGATGGTTGACACTTGAATGGAGTAAGACTCAACCAATGATAGTATAAAGATTTAAGGACATACAACCAGGGCAATCTAGGCTTAACACTCACCTAGGGAGAATGGAGGTGTTGCAACATAGCATAGCTTGATTCCTTTAATGGATGGTTGATAAGTGGTTGGACGTTATTAGAGGAGTTTACACCCAAAGGCCTATAAAAGGAGAAGGTTTCGAACCATTTTTGGAGGGGTTGTGATTGTGTGCTAGGCAATGAAACCTTCTCCAACTCGAGCATCCTTCAACCTCACTCTGGCAATTTTCCCAGCTTTTTCGCCATGTTCAGCACATAAACCCTAAAAGCTTCTTCAGCCCAAAACCACGCTACAATTCATCCCCGACCCAAAAAATCCTCCAGTCGTACCTAAGCACTTAATCCTAACTGAGCAAAACTAGCTTCAGCCAAACCATTTGCGATTCAGGCGAGTTGAAGATACATTAGCATCTCAGCAATCACAACTGAACTGAATCCAATTTGAGTAAACTCAACTCTACTTAGCCTAGTTTAGACCAAACTCCACTCAATTTGAACTCCTCTATCCTTGTTCCCATGGAAGTCAAAGCTAGATTACCATAGCTAGCAGACTTCTACAATCTATTGCAACTTCACTGTATCAATAGGGAATAATATATTTATTCCATGTTAGGTCATTCCTGGGCCTTTAAAAGAGACCATAATCCATTGTCTTTAATTATCTTCGGTTTAATAAAAATTGATTGTCTTTATGAATTTTTTGTGTTTTCTTGTCTGGGGTTGTATAATTGACTGCATCATGTGTACACAGAGAAGAGAAGATGGAAAAATGAAAGAAAATATAATATTTCAGTAAAATTGATTCTAGATAATACCTCAGGTGCCATCCAACGATAAGTTCCTGTTTCAGCAGTCATAACTCCAGACTCAGCTTTAACACGTGCAACACCAAAATCTGCAACCTTAACGATCTGCCAAATAAATTAGTAAATGAGTTCTGAAAAAAGCAAGTAACTTAGCAGTTTCCCACAAGCAAATAGGATTTATCTTTGATGTTTCACTCATTTAAAGTAAAGAAACTATATATACTGAGATAATGTACACAACTGTACATACAAAGTTGTCTTCAAAAGAAACTACCCATGGAACAAAGAACACAAATGATTAAAGCAATTCCCAGCAACATTTGCAAATATCACCTGGCTTCTAATGAAGAGGTTCACTAGAATTAAGAACATAAATGAATTAGACGATAGTGAACAAGCATGGTGTTTAGTTTGATAAAACTCATTTATGTTCGTAATAGCAAAACAATATGCTAAACAAACAAGTTTGAATACTAATGAGATCAGGTAGTTAATGTTCATAAGCAATTTATGAATAAACTTATTTATTAACTTGCGTAAATTTTAATTATAAATTTATTTCTTAATTTTTTATTTAAATAGTAATTTATAAAGTTTTACAATCTTAAATTATTCATAATATGTTAAAAATAAGGAAATAATATAAGTTTCATGTATTAGATAAATATTTATCCAAGTTATAAGGACTACAACACTATTAGTTGAGCTCAATAAAAAGCTCAAGCCCAGTTTGAGCACAATAAGATTTTAATAAATAACTTTGAATGGATTCGATAAGAAAATAATCAAGCTTGAACATAGTTAAGCTCGGCTTAGCTCGGTTCTTTTACACCCCTAACAAGAATGGAGCGGAGTAGTCAAATAATAAATTTACCCTTTAGACAAATTAGTAAATAGGTAATCCCATAGGTGAGTTAAGTTAAGATCAAGCATGTCGAATGGAGTGCTAAATCAACAATCCCTACCTCAGGAAATAAAGCTCGTAATAATTTATTTTAAAAGAGATGTATCTTTCCACTTTGTTACTTGAACTTATAGGCCTCTCCTACACCAACCCCACTAGAAGGATCCCAGTTAGCATAGCAAAAATATTTCAGCTTACAAAGTTAACAAAGGAGCAATTTGTGTACTACTGATTTGTGGGATGCTTGTGCATGCCTTTAAGATTTAAAATACTCCTATAGGGATGTGGAGAAGACCCAGTTGGCTACTTGTCTGTTCTAAGGACAGACTTTTGAGCCTGAACTCATTTTGTGGTGGTAGTTTAAGGAGGCATTTGAAAGCCACACATTACTTGAAGAGCTTCGGTAACAAAGTCCAACTATCATCTCAGTGCCATCTAGAGGGAGGAAAGTTTTCCTCTTATCTACGATTAGCATGGAGGCTTCTGACGCAAAGTAACTATCCACGAATTGTTAGTCCCGGTGTGGCAGCAGGAGGAGAGTGAATTATCCTGAAATTACGAATATACCCTTCCCATTCTTTTGACTTTGAGTTAGACAAACACTTAATTAAAGTAGACTAAAATAAAAAGAAAATACGAGACTACTAAGATTTACTTGGTTTGCAATCATGAAAGTTACTAATCCAAGACAATGTGAGCACTAGCAAAATCTCCTTCTTCGAGCAAAGTCAGAGGCAGAGAAGCCACGTACAGCGTTTGAAAGCACAACTAGTAAATATGAACAAACAGAATGAAATTGAAGTACAGAAAGTGTTGTGTCGAACAGGAAAAAAAACTCTCCTTTTATAGCCCTCTGATCAGATTTGACCATTGGCTGACATAGCAGCTCTGAGTGCATGGAGTGGGTCCGGGCACCAACGGTGCACTCTATCTTTTTTGCAACGGCGCTGTAACGACTTCAGGATAAAATTTCATCCTCACCGGGGAGCTTGGACAGGTCCAGGTGCCTGGAGTGTTGCTAACGTGGACATCCGACGTCATCCACAGCAATGTCTGGAAGAGGCGCCCAATCTGGCCCAAGGTGGTTCGAGCGCCTGGACCCTATCCGGGCGCTTGGAGTCCGGCCGCCTAAACTTGGTCGACAAATCAACTCCGCTTATACTCCGGTCACTTGGGTGATTCTCCGGTCATCCAGAGTTGGGCTTACCCAAACCCAACTCCAATCTTCTCCTTGAGCAATCTTCCGCCTCGACTTCTCGTTCCTCGAAAGTGTCACGCGCGTCCTTCTTGTCCGTCAGTGTACTCTCCGCAGCTTCTCATCCCTCGGATGAATCGAGCCCGTCAACTCGCTTCCCGTGCTCTCCTTCTCATCTGCTACGTCTTCATCTCGACTTCTTGTATTCCCAAGTCATTGCACACTTAGACACAAGGCATCAAACACAACAGGACCTAACTGTACTTGGTTGACCACGTCAAAACCAACCCTGGGTACTTACATATTTCAGTTAGAGTTCCCTCATGTTTTCCTAGATAACTTGTCGAGTCTTCATTCAACGCGTCAAACTGACTTCTCTAGTGAACTATAGCATTGCGTACTTTCTATATCTAAGGTTCCATAACCTATGATGCCAAAGCAATTAGAGGAGATGATAATTTAGTTGCATGAATTGTTTGATAAGGATTTCATCTAACCAAGCATATCACCTTGAGGTGCTATGGTTCTCTTTGTTAAAAAGAATGATGGAACTTTGAGACTTTATATTGATTATAAGCAACCGAAACACAGTGACTGTAAAAACTTATCCCTGCCCATGCATATAATTTTTTTAATCTTGAACCGCACTAGCATTTGCTCCAAAATTGATTTGAGGTAAGAGTATCACCAACTCAAGACCAGAGATTCAAATATTCAGAAGACAACATTCAAGACTCGTTATGGCCATGAATTTCTAGCGATGTTCTTCAAACTCATTAATGCCCCAACAACTCCTATGGATATGGATCTGAAGAATAGAATATTCCCAGACTACTAACATCAGTTAATGATTGTCTTCATTGATGACATCTAGTTTACTCAAAATAGGCAGAACATGAGAAGCCATTGCAAGTATTGTGTATGTATTGATAGAGACTTTATTGAGAGAATGTATGCGAAGTTAAACAAGTGTATTATGGTTATCTTCAGTGAGTTTTCTTAGGCATATTGTTTATAAAGAAGGCATTTTTGTCAACCTGTAGAAGATAAAGCAATCAAGAAGTGCAAGTGACCCAAGTCCATGCTAGAGGTTGGTAGTTTTCTTGGCTTAGCTAGTTACTATCATTGCTTCATAGAGGATTTCTCCAAGATTGCAGGACAGTGATTTAATTGACTGGAAAAGGAATTAAATTTGTTTACGGCAAGGCTTGTGATGCCAGTTTTCAGGAGGTTAAGGAGAGGTTAGTTAGTGTTACTTTCCTTCTATCCCCTCAGGGTGAAGACAGATTTGTCCTCTACACAGGTGAATCGAACCAAGGGTTTGGAGTAGGTTTGATGCAGTGCGAGTGAGTGGTGGCCTATGCATCTAGACAATTATGGGTCTGTTAAGTAAATAGGTTACTTTTCTCATCTAAAGCAGTAGGGACAAATGATGTGCAAGACACCTAGATCTACCCATATTGGATAATCACATCCAAATCAAAGATCTGAATCCAAGTTACCACATCAAATTGTCCAATCATCCAAATGTATGCCATATTTCAATTTAAGAACTGTTGTAGAAAGGCTGATTACAAGGATTTTAATGAAGAATGATGTTTCTGGAATCACTTACACATGCATATGATAACTACACAGACACAAAGTAGGGAGCCATAACCAGATTGGCTCCAGAAACTTCAAAGAACCAATCCAAAGCAACCAACAGATAAATTATTAAGAATATCACTTGCCTCATTCTCATCCATCAAAAGATTGGCAGCCTTTAGGTCCCGGTGTATAATGTTATTTTGGTGCAAGTAGTTCATTCCCTTGGACACATCAATTGCTACTCGGAGTAAAGTTGGGAGTTTGAACAATCCTTTGTGTTTATGAAGATAATCGTATACACTTCCCCTTGACATAAATTCTGGAACAAAGTACAGAAATGACGAGGAAAAATCTTGAGAGAAATGATACTATATCTATATCTTGAAAATGAAAAGAAAAACCCATACATACTCAATCTTTGAGGATCTTAGTACCTGTAACAATACATAAGGTAGGAGGTCTAGTACAAGCCCCAAAAAACCGCAGCACATTCTTGTGCCTAACCTTTCTGTAAAATCAAGAGAAATAGGAAAATGTATGCAGAGGTTAGAAAGCAAGCGGTAGTGTGGAGGGAGATTATTTTATTAGATATTTATGATACATTAGAACAATTACAATATCTAAAAAAAATTACAGAAGGGTAAACAAAACTCCATGAGAAAAATGACAAAAGGAGCATGTTAGAGAACTGTCTCATGGCAGAAACAAAGATAACCATAAAAAAAAGATAGCATGGTGCACAAAGCTCCCGCCAATGGGGGATTGGATTACATTGGATCTATTATATGTAGTCTTACCCTGCATTGAAAAAAGTTATTTCTGTGACTTAAACCCATGACCACCATGTCACATGGCAGCAACTTTGCCATTACACCAAAGTTCCCCTTGAGAAACAAAGACGACCATGATGAATAAAAATCAAATTGCAAATTGCAACTGCAAATGATTGCGAACCGCACTGCAACCAAACTGACCATGACCCATTGACTTCTATGACGTGACTTTACAAGGAATGACTAGATGAAGACAACAGGACTAATCAAGACTTTATCCGTTTCTGCAAATGGACTGTTTTATTGGAAACAATCATTAATTTTTTATTTTTAAAAGTATCACAGAGTTACTCATTCTTTAGTTGCTTTTAACGAGCGCCAGATGTTACCTTGCTAAATGGTGAATAACCAAAGATACATGATTGCCTACGCTGCCAGATGATGGAGAAAGAGTGAGAGCGAGATCTTGATCTTTAGCACAAATCTAGGTATCTATTAGGCCATATTTTATGTATGCTCAGAACTTTAAGTAAACTTCTCAGCAAAGAGAGGGGTGAAAATTAAAAAGAAGCATAAGTAATTGCTTAAAGATAAAGCAAGGAAGTCATTGAAGTGTTATGGTTGTAAAATTTTGTCTACCAATGATCAATATTGTATATAGATAAGAATACTTATAGAATATGTACTAATAGAATCAAGGAAAACTTGGAAAATCATATTTAAGGTATTGCTTTGTACACTAGGATATGAGAGACAATCATATTATGTCTGAGGCTCCTGCCAATGACTTCTTAATAGAGCAATATCCATTCAAGCCAGAGGATGCAGAAAAACTTATAGCTCTTATTACCAAAAGATATAAGTGAATTTTACAAACCGCATTATAAATACTTCCTGAGCAAATTCTCGTTGCATTTCAACATTTACAAGCTCAGGCTTTAGTACTTTAATTGCCACATCCTGGCTATGGTACATTCCATGATAACTGAAAATGAATCACAACAATAATTAAGTGGACAAAAATAAACACGAGATTGCTCTCTACTATACGTTTAGTTCATTAGTGAAACTTACAGGTCACCATGCGACCCAGATGCTACTTTATTCCCAAACTTCAGATGCTGAAAATCAATTTCCCAAACATCAGTTCCATCTGTTGGTATAAGAACATGGTCTAGCAGAGAGTTCTCTCCAGGTTGTGGATTTTCAATTTGAGGGGACGGCAAATGAGACTTTGACCAAATATGTCTCTGCATACCAGAAGCTTTTACTGTCACAATCTTACAAAACAACTGTATCTAAGACATCATGATTCATAAATAGTAGACAATTTATGAGATACATCAAGAAATATGGTGACATCTACTGATCTACATCAAATTGAATAGAATCTATTAAATCACATATTCAAAATTTCAAATACCACCAATGTTGGTTCCAGATAGAGGCGAAACCTAAGTGCAAGTCATAAATCATAAATATGGATCTTAAACATATTTGTTGTGAGAAACATTGTCACCCATAATGACCTACTTATTAATTTAGATAGAGCAGCATTATTCTCCTGGAACGCTGCACTTCTCCTAGCCTAGGTGTGTGCCACTCCCAAACTAAAACAGCATTATTCTCCTGGAACACTGCACTTTACCCTGTGATGAGATTAGTGAGGTTTTTAATCACATTAGTTACTTCCCCTCAAATCAAGTTTGAGGTGACATCATCTTTTCAATCTCCTTGAATAAATGTTGTTTGGTTCTTCATCATTAAAGGTGACATTGAATAAGCATCAAATTAAAGGTTTAGTCCAACACCAAGCAATACCTTATCTATTTAAAGCCCCCTAGTCATTAGTTATTTTACTCTACTCATTTACTATTACAGCAAACTTTGAATAGCTCTCTGCTCAGCAGCTCTCTGTTTTCCAACGAGGTAATCTCTCTTTAAATTCAAGGCCCTTTTTAACTGCACTCAATCCAGCTGACCTGGTCCTTTTGCTCTTAGGACCTGCACCTCAATCTCAGTTCAAAACCACCCAAACTGTCCACCATTTCAACACAATCCCTAACCTAACCTCTTCAGTTTCCATTTCCCCTAACCAACTGAACCTTTTCCAATTAATTTCCATTGGAACATCCCAGAGAGGTTGCCCCTCTACACTTCCACATGCTCAGTTCCGATCAATCAAAAGGTTGCGAACAAGAAATTCATGTTAAAAGACTCGTTGAAAATCCAAATTAATAAACAAAGAAGAATTATACAAAAGATTCTCTAGCGGAGGAAAAGGAATTACAGAAAGGAAGTTACCCCCAACTTGAGAATCTCTTTCTGCAACGAATCCCTCAGTTGCTCTGTTTCCTGCAAATTGAAGAGTAAGCAAGCATGGTACTCTAACAATTAAAACAGAAACATAGATTACACATAACAATACCTAGTGCATACCAATATCAAGGTTTCGAAAAGTGTGTGCTAACAGTACATATGCAGTATGCAAAAGCATATGCAGAGGCATATATGGATTAAGATATCAAAAAAAATTATAAAGACAAATTAATTCTATAATACAATATATGATTAACATGTCTATTTCATATGTCTACGTAGAAACATATATATATGTCAACCAAGGTTTAAAATCTAGTACCATGCTGAAAGAGATTGGGTCTCTATCTAGTTGATACAGTCTCAAAACCATACGGTGCTATGCCAGTATGGTTTGATATTTATTAAATTGTATTAACAATTATATTGATTTTACATAAAATAAGTTGTAACTTTTAGTTAACTATTTTATATAATTAATTAGATTGCAAATACATGTTTTATTTGTATTTGTTGATTCATTTGATCACCTTAATTTTTTTTTATTTTTATAATAAAGGTATCCAAATCCATTTGATCACCTTAATGCTCAAAGTTAAAAATGCTTGTAATGAATTATATTTTAATTTTTAACTTTAGTCACTTGTAAATTATGTCTTTCGTTATACTCTCCTTACTCTTACTTTGTCCATTCTCTCTCCTCGCTCCTCTCATAAAGTCCCTTCTTCCTCCACCGCTCAATGTCATCGGACCTATGCATGCACGCCCTTCACCCTAGACTGAAATCCCCAGCAAACTTCAATCTCCTCCCTATCCTCCGGGAGCTATTCTCTCTCCCTCAGTCTCTCTTTTGGTCACTCTCCTCCTATTGTCTCTCTATTTCTAGGCACATAGCCACCTCTCAAGGCCAAGCATGAGTCATTGTAGCTAGCGGGACCTTGTAGACGATAGACATCTCACACAACCTCACCAACATTGTAAAAACCCTCAACAACTTTTGCTTGTAAGTGGCAGTATCAATGTCGGTCAGTGGATGGAACAATATTTCATACAATACAAGAACATATGAAATATAATGATCAATATTAGTCCAAAACTAGATAATATATATAACATACATACAATTACAGTTAACAATTTGTGACTTGCAAAATAAGCATTTAAATTAAGAATAACAAGTTACAAGCTATCAAATAGGTTTTTAAATCAACTTAGTTCAGCCTAAATCAATTCAAATGAAACAATTATCAGCTTTTTTCAATCGCATATGCATGTTGCAGATGACATATGAGTAACTATATGGACCCATTTAAATCCACCTAGAGAGATATGTATGTAGCTCAAGCAAACACTTTTTTAAACCATGGTTCCAATTGTATGAAAGAAGATATAATAAAGGCAAAGTACATTTATTACAGCAACCAGAATTGCTTCCACAGTTAGAATAACACAGCATAATGAATGAAACTCCTCTTCATTACTCTTAGTTATGGAGGTGTTAAGGTCCAGCACAAAAGATGGGCAATACTAGCCTTAAGCCCAGCTGCAGTTTCCAGCATCTAAGGAGCCAACGTGGATCACACACCAGGTGTGCACGCAGCATGCAATGCACTTTGTGCAGGTACCATCAATTGAGACATCACCAAGTAGGATCAGTCCCAACAAGTGGTACTAGAGTGAAGGTTGATTCTATAAGATAAAATGGCAAAGCACTAGTCATATATTGGAAATTTTTTAGTGCCAAGGTTCAACTAACAGAAGTGATTTTTCTATATATCAGAAATGCATAATTATTTCTAGAGAAGAGATTTGTCATAAAGTATGTAATTAAATTCCAAAACTGTGACTGGCAATAAAAACTTGTTCCTTTAATTATAAAATTAATTTTGACCAAAGTTTCCTAGCACACACCCCATGTATCAGGCAACTAGTAAGGTCCATCAGATTTTCTAATTTTGAAAGGGTCTGGTTAATCAAACTTACCATGAGTATTTCATAATTCATTCAGTCCATAAAGCTATGTAGTCTAAGGGTGAAATTATATCTAAAAATGACATCTACAATATATCTACGACTTTGTAAATCTCTTGTACTTTAAAGTTGCTGAACATGTTCAATTTTAGGGTAGCTAAGAAAAGAATTGCTTAGTACCATAAATCAAAGTATCAAACAGAAACCAAAATCATCATATTAGGAGTTATTTACACAAATCTCATGACTTCTCCTATCTACTGAATACTGGTTACAATTATGCAGAAAGGACATTTGTCTACTTCAAGAAGAATGAATGGCATAAGCACAATGCATTTTATAGGTCAAGGTAGTTAAACAACATTCCAACAAGCTACATGAGGTACCTCATAAGGCCAACCTTCAACAACGAATACATCTAATGAGTAACCATCATTTGTTGAGAACGCATGTGCTTCTTGAATATTAAGGCCAAGCTCAGCAAGCAAAGAAGTTAGCTGAGACAAAAAAAAAAATTATAATATAGTACTTCACAACACATGCAAAGTGAAGGGGAAGATTATAGTTCACATAAAAATTGGCAAGCATTTAGTAGCTATTAAGCAATGAAAAAAGGAGTGATGGATATTAAATGAAGATGCTACGCAGAACTGTAATGCATGCAACTTAAAATCACAAATCTGAAACATGGATTCTAATAATGCCTTTTTTTTTATCTGTTCTCACAAATTGTAGGTTCTAGCAACCCATCAGAACCTCTGAGAAGATTCAACATACAAACAACAATGAACTTCTCCTAACTCAAGGAACTACTTAAGTGACATTAACAATACTCAGTAGAGGAAAAAAAAATCATGATATTAGATGTATACAAGACTTCAATACTAGACCAATAGCTTACAAGTGAATGCTAAAAGCAGATCCCAATTACAAACAAACAAATACAAAAAAAAAAAAAAACTCAAACCTAGCATTTGCAGAGATTGAAAAAAAAAAGAATAAAGGACTGAAATATCATTTCAGAAATAAAATAATCAAGCTACAAGTAGAGAAGAATTCATTTCTTGTGTACATTATACTACAAATTTCAGTTTTACAAATAAATACTTAAGTGTTCTGCTCAAGCATCAGAAACATGAGTAGCATTTAGTAACTAATTATGGAGAAGAATGCCAACTGCTGCCAGCACATCCTTGTTTAGTTGCTAATAGTGGTAGTACAGATCAATTCCATAAATTACAACTTCAGGATAATATTTTACAAAACAAAATTTTTGCAACTTATTCAACAAACAACAGTAATAAGAGAGGAAGATGCAAGGTTTGAAATTTCGTTGAGTTGGATTTCAGTCCTGGCTAGAACCAAGCAGTATGTGTCGGTTGTGACAACATGTGGTGCCAGTCACAACCATTGAGGAAGAGCAGGGAGCCAAGAGGAATTGAGGAGGTAACTAGCAATAGCAGTAGAAGAAAAAGATGAAGGCGCATAATCATGGATCATGGAAGAAGCCAAAGAAGAAAGGATCATGGGCCTTATAGTTCATGGAAGAAGAAGAAAAAGGAATGGTAGCAAGCTTGTGGAATAACCAACAACAATGAATGAAGAATCAAAAGTAGGGTTTAGCTTGGAGCCTTAACTCATCCTAGGATTTGTCCCAAGTGCAATGAGACATAGGATGACAAGGAAGATGCAACAGGAATGATTCACCTTGCAGAAGACACTCCAGATTTGCCCTTGCCAGTCGCATAAAAGATGATGGTGAGGAAGATTCAGTAGGAACCTAGTCACAGTGGGATTCACCTCTTCTCCCCTCTATTTTACCTAAAGTTGTGCCATCAGGTGGCATTATTATGACTTCTGAGTGGCACTGCCACAAGTGAATCCCTAGCAAACTAGTCGCAGTTTTGTGAGATGTGTTTCATCATTTCAGTCACCGTCCTTGTCATGCGCAGAGGAAAGAAAAAGAAATGTTATGCGAGGAAGTCTCATTGTCTCGGGTGTTATCGCGTGTCAATCAATGGTTCGCTTGTGCCAATCAGCATAGAATGGTATTTTAAACAAGATGTTGGTATTTGCATCTCAGAAACTAAGCAACATTCAATATGCATGCATGTACAAAGAAAAAGAAAATGATGTGATACAGAACCAATTGTTGGTAAGAACCTAATATCAGGAGTTTGAAGGTGCAATATGAAGACATGACACATAGCAAGAAGCAATGTTTAAAATTTTGCTGTTCCAAGCTAGAGTTTTGGTCTTTGGTCAGAACAAGACAATTGTTAGCAAGTGGAATCAATGAAAAAAATCATCATGGCATAGGTAGCCCTCCCTTCTACATACATACGTGCACACTGTTTGGTCTTGCATATAAATCCTTTTTATATTTAGTTCTCTACAATGACAAATAATACCTTGACACATCAAGAGAAAGTTATCCTCCTACATTGCTTTCTATTCACTTCTTCCCAGTAGCAAAGATTTTCCATCTGCAACTTGTAGATTCTCATCATCCTCCTCTGACCAAAATCCATCTTTCTGTGTCACCATATCTTCACTTCTGCTTTTGCAAATCTTCCATCCATCCTAATCACATTTGCTTACTCCTTCAAACCAAAGTAAGGCACTTCCTCCTTGTCAATGATTCTTCATCAAACTGAGAGTTTGTTATTCCTCAGTGGGCTCCTTGAGTAGAGTTTTTTTTGCATCTCACATCAGTTCCTTTGATCAATTCTTCATATTAACAATTATTCTTCCTTGATTGATGTTGTTGCAGTGACCTTCAGTCCACAGAGATGTTAGCTTTTCAATGGCAGCATCATTCTCATATTATACAGCCCCTCCAAGGCTTTCTATCTTGATGACCACCATGGGAAAGTTAAATGGTAAATAAAATGTCTCACTTCTCTCAAATGTTGGTTTATGATTTAAGCACAATTAGAGCACCTGAGAACCAAAGATGTCAATAATAATATATTAAAAAGAATAGGTGGGAAAAGATTGAAGATCAATTACTTGTTTTATTTCGGCAAGCAATTGATTTAATTGTCATGTGTTTTTTTCCCAGCCTATGAGAAGTGAAATATATACATTAGTGCATATCTCATGTATATATGCTAGATTCTCTCAACAATGATGACTATATAAATCAATCATTTCCATGCTTTCAATGTTGATTGAAAACTTGCTCCAAATCATATCAGATGTTCAAGTTATTCAAGAACGCATTGATAATTGCTTGCTATATTCTTTACAAGGTGTGATTTGAATTTGGGCCAATCAAAACTCCTTTTATGAGACACATCCGTCCTTTGATCCTTGTATAAGGATAATAAGTGCCTACTTCCAATCCAACTTTTGAACTTCTGTTAGATTGTTTTGATTTTTGGTTTATTCACAGCTTAATGTTGCAACAATAGGATGTTTTAGGGATAGTAATGGCCATCATAGTGATCATAGAGAATGTAGAGCACAAGATTGTCACAAATGCAATCACTATGAAAAAATAGAACATGTGAAGGAGATATTTCACAAAATATGAATTTTCTTGAGGTCATCTGTTACATACTGCTAATATGACAGTATGAGGAAGCATCATAAAATGGTCTTCTTGACAGAAAACCCCCAGCACCAGGCCGACTATCACCCTAGCCTAGCCTACGACCACCTTGGCAAGAGGAGGTTGTTTCACTATTCATCATCTATTTCTTAATAACAACCTAGATTCTAAATTTAGGAGGCCCTGAGCATATATTTGGTAATATTATTGTTCCTCTTGTCAATGGTCCCTCTCATCATTGAAGGTGGTCTGGGTCATGTTTCTTCTAAAAATTGAGTTTCGTGAAATTTGCAACTTTCATTGATGGCTTTATACCTTTTAGATTCACACTTGCATGAAGTGGAATAACAGGAAATTGCAGATTAGGAATAACCAAAGGATGAGCATATGCATCAACGCTAGAGAATAACATGATTTGTTCACAATGATCAAACACCTCTTTGTTTTTCCTACTTTCGTGCTAAGCTAATAACATAATCTCATGTTTCATCAAGATATTAAGCCATGTTCAATTTGTAGCTAAGGTAATTCTTGTTCATATTTGAATGTGTTCCCATGTAACCAAAAGGTCACGGGTTCGAATCCTAGAACAGCCTCTTGCAAAAAGCAAGGTAAGGCTGTGTACAATGGATCTTCCCCGGGACCCCGCATGGCGGGAGCTTCGTGCACCGGGCTGCCCTTTTTATTTGAATGTGTTCCCACCATATTTTATCGCAAAATGACTAACACAATAAACTTAACCACTATGAAACTGCAACAAATGGCCATGAACTGAGCCTATTACACTAGTATCATTGCTTTGTTATCCAACCAAACCATTCCACGATCAATGTTCTCCACTCCAATTTTGACCTTATTGCATCCAAAAAGATAGGTACACTACCACATCATCACCAAAACACTAACTAGTAAGCTTTTCTTTTATCTTTTGCTTTAATTAAATTTCTCAGATTGTCTTAGAGGTTATATTAGTTCAAATTAGGGACACACTAATAGGTTGTACATAAGAACTAATTCTTCCACCTGTAGGCAAGTCTATTATCACTCGCAAACAGGGATTCACTGTTAAAACATCCCTTGATGGTTTAGTTGATAGGCTTAAAGCTCAATGAATTGCAAAAGAATAAACAGAGTCATATGGTTTTAACCATATGACAAATACAATGGGTGCCATGACACTTGAGTTTATTTGACTCAAACAACCAATGACTAAGCTGCATACAAATCTTATTAAATTTGTGGTTTGATTGTGATGACCAAGCTGTCGTGCAAATTGTTTCAAACTCATAATCATAGATAACTAATTTGTCAAGGAGAATATGCTATATAAGGAGATTATTATATCTTTTGCTGATTCCAAGGATCATCGGGGAGAGTTGCTAAATGAAGTGTATAGTCGTCCTAAAGGTCATATTTGTAATAAGATGTATTTTTGTAACATCATGGAGTATGCTGAGGAGTGAGGACCTAGCTGTAATAATGTAAACATATGAAAGTAATGTCTAAATACTCATAATTTACACACATGGGTAGAAGGAGCTAATATAGGTATAATGAATATCAATCCCACTATTCCTCAGTCATGATTGGAAAAACTTATTTCATGCATTTTGCGTAGATTAGCATGTACAACAAATAATTACAAAATAGGTATTTAACAAATATAACAACAAAAATATCAAAAGGAAAGGAGCATTCCTCATATGTGGAAATATGCATTAAGAACATGAGTTGTAGAACTGATTGGAGAAAGTACTTAGTACCAAACTTAAAAGCTTGGGTTTGTCATGAGTGGAAAAAGTGATTTCATGCATTGGCCTGCAACCAAACAAATTTGTATTTCAATTCTAAAAATATGAGATACATGTTGAAAAACATAGCCAAATCACATACCAAGATTATAATTATGATACCAAATTATTAACTTCAATGAAAGTTTTCATACTATAGGACAAATTACAATGAGAGGATAACTAGCAGGCATACAGAATAGCTAAGCAAACATCCACTTCAATCAAACTCACAACATGTTTTTTAGCTTCTTAGAATATAACATTGAAGAGAATTATATGGACAACAAATAAAATTCATATGTAGAGAGAACATGTAATTTCTAGACCACCACCCAATTGTGTAGATATCCACAAAATGAGATATCATACTGTCCTCCAAGATACAATTAAGTTCCTGTATTTAGAAGTTACTAACAAGGACAAAACATAGTATATAGATCTTATTCATCTTATTCCAGGTACTTCGATAAATTTTCAATTTGCTAACCCTGGCTTATTTTTCCTAATTTAACCGCTGACATTATAAAGACAGTCAGGCCAGATCAATTCTTCCAGCATGCCAAGATCCCTATTCAAGGAATCTTAGATTCTTAGGCCATCATTCCAAATTCAGAGAAATGATCAACCATGCGAGTTTTTTGTCATGTTGCATAATGTAACTGTGAATGAATGAACAATTGAAGTCTATCATTTACAGCTCAACCACCCTCTATCTTTGACTATTCACAACTAAAGATTGCCTTCCATCATTTCTATATACACATCAACTATTTTTCTACCAAGTAATAAATTCTATCATTGTTTTTTATTTATAAATGAAAAATTAAACAATAACTTATATATATGGTATTTACAAGCAAGTCCATAGTTTTTGCAACTAGAGGTTGTCTTCCATCATTTTTATATATGTTCATATTTCCAGTCTCCGCCTTCACAAGGTTTTAAATATGTTTTATGTCGATTAGCATGAGTGAGATTTACCATTACACTCACTGATTAGTAGACGGAACAAGCTCAAGATCATGGCATAGCTACAATGATGGATGAAGGTTGTGCAAGGGCTTCTCCAGATCAGTGAGGTTGAGCGAGCATTCTGAAATGTCAGCGAGGATCTATGCGAGAATTCTACAACATCACAAAGTGTTCGGCAAGGCCACATGAGGTTTTAAGCTTTCACCTATGTTTGCGAGGGTTCCACGATATCATGAAGTGCTCAGGAGGTCATGCGAGAATTTTGAGTTTCCCTTATGTTCGTGAGGTTCTAAACTTCTACCTATGTCCATAAAGAATGAGCAAAAGTCTATGGCATGATGTGTCAATGTGTCCTCGAAACCTAAAACTTCTCTTTCTGATGCAAAAGCAACCTTGTGTTTGTCCTATCACAAAAGGAGCCTCATGGAAACGAAGCATGTTGGCATCCGTTAATTAGACTTAGTGTAAAAAATAAAGAGTTTCTCTTCCCTGATTCCTCTTCTCCTCCTCTATTCTTCTAACATACCTGTCAGGATATCTGACACAACACTAACACTGCCTCATTTTGTCTGGGACTAAAAGCCCAACTCAAAATGAGATTTCAAAGCTTGCACCTTTGATATGAAAATGGATTTAAAATGCTCTCATTAGGTTTCCTTTACGGGAAATACCAGAATAAAAACCTGAATCAAGAGATTGAATAAATAAATTTTATAAAAAAGAAGACAACTAGCGCAAAACCTGGGCAAATGTGAAGAGTTGTCAACACTATTGCCATCTTGAGCATCTTGTCTGGTGGCTTCAAGAGCAAGAGCTTCCAGATTAGGGGAAGAACCAAAGGCAGGAGGAGGATGAACACTGAGAGAAAAACAAGTGTAGAATAACATTATTTTGAATACAGAAAGAGGTACAAGAAAAATAAGTGGGAATTGAAGCTTAGTTAATAAAGTTAGAAAACAAGTTCATAGGGTTAGAGACAATTTCAGCTGATGGAAAACATTGAAACCAAAATTATACCTCTGCCTGAAATAAGAGGAAGTTGATTGGCCATCTTCTATTTTTGGTACATTAGAATCGGAATTAACATCTTTATTTTGATCAGGATCAGGAGAAACCTAGAGAAGCAATTGATCAAGTTGAATAATTATTAATAAACCACCAATAGGTTGGAGGAACTTAGAGTACAATATTTGAAGAGGTCTATTATCATGTGGAAGCTTGAGAAGGTAATGTTGTTAATCTATATTAAGATGTATGATAAAATTATGCATAACTAAGGTCCAATTAACTTGACACCAAAGTGAATCATATTTTCCTATGTCCTTGTTGAGATATAAAGGAAATATCTGCACATTTTTTCTTAATTGTAAAACAACATTTAATTGAACGCAATAAAAAAAATTCACTCCATATTAATTTAACTTTCCAATCAAACAGTAGAAACTATAATCACTGCTTCACCAGCAAACTGTCACAGATTCTTAAAGAAACGGGAATTCCAATTTCAATATGTATTAATTACATGTATTTTAGAATTTTAAGACAATTTCTTAAATTAAAAATAAAATTGATGGAGATCCATGGGGAGTGGGAACCATAAAAATCAAGCTTGAAAAAACAGATAATGATTCCCCTCCTGAAAACAATATTGACAATCATGTATAATATTCTTGTACATAATAAAACCATGTTAGGTGAAGTCAAATATCAGAAGAAAAGCTCTCCACTGAAAATTTACAAGGGTGACAACTTTACCAAAAAAATAAACTAGCAAGCATACGAGTATGTGAAACTTGAAAGCATGTGGCTACTTTGTCAAAGGAAAACCCACAAAAATACTCATAGTAATTCTTCTTTATGTAGTAATATCTGAATAAAGCTCAGCTACTATTTAAGAAATGATAATGTTTCCAAACTCCAAAAAGTGTTTTCAGAAATCTTAGATATAACAATGTTAGTTCATGTCAACACTTTCATAAGTAGGATGTTGGCAACGACAAATTAGTCAAATAAAACCTGTGTCCGTCATCACTTTGCAGCATGCAAGCTGCACATGAAGGTTACACCTTTTTTTCCCAATATGAGAGTAGTTAATTGCAGAAAATAAATCTGAAGGTTTAAGAAAGCACTTATTTTGATGGTTAGACTGAATGACACTGGATTCATTCTCTGTCTAGTACTGAAGCAAAATTTGACACCCATATAAAGTAGGTGTCGAAGATATCACCTGCACCAAACGCACAGCAAAAACAGGCCTGTTTGCGGGCTCTTCAGCAAGTTCCAGCAACCTTTTATGAGTCAACACATCTTCTGCTCTGTCGACGTTTACATCCAAGGCATAACTGGAACAAAGAAAAAAGACAAATATTAAGCATGAAACCATTGGCATCATGTTTTGCTAAAACCAACTCATGTTCATTAATAACATCAGTGGACCATCAGTGGACAGTGATACTATTTCTAGATACGTATCCGCGTTAACAGCAGCAACAGCTACTAAAACTCAATAAGGAATCAAGCAGAGAATAACAGAGTCGAGAACTTTAAAACACTCGCAGGAAAACCAATCAAGAGAAATCTTCAAGAACCCAGATCGGCCATAAAAACAGAGAGAATGTCAAGTAGTTAACGACTTATCCAAACCAAAGAAGGGACGGGAGACGGATCGACCGTGCTGGAAGACGATTGAAGTGGTTCCACAACTCATCCTCAAAGGACGGAAACTGCAAATCCGGTCGGCTGGCTTCCCTCAAGCGGCGGAGGACCTCGTTATACACGTCCAACTTATGTCGTTGCTGCTGATGCTGCTGCCTCCGTGGACGGGCGTGAGAAGAGTCCACCTCGGCCCAGCTTCCGCAGCTCTCGGCATCTTCTTCCATCGCCATTCAACAATCCAAACCCCAAACACGCCTAGAAAACCGGTAAAGAAGAACAAGGAGCTCGATTTTAGGGCGGTGAAAGCGCTACGATGAACGGATCGAAGCGCGGATTTCGGTCACAATCGCCCATGGGATTACGTGGGGCGAGGGCGAAGCGAGCACAGAGGAGCAGCAAGCAAACAAGCAAGGGGAGAAATGACTGGCTTGAAAAGGAATAACGGAAGCGGAGAACAGAGGCGAGAATTGTGGCAGAGAAGGGATAAATATATAAGCTTATCCTTTTAGCCATCTGCCAGGTCGAATTCATGAATCATGAGCTTCTTCCTTTTCCTAAATTTAAAAACATTTTTTCAGTAATTTCCAAAATGCCCCCAAAGATTTAAATTTTTTAACAATATAATGTTACACTAATATCTTATCGTAAACAAAAAATTATAAATATAAGTTTCTAATATATTTTGTCAAAATATCTAAAATATAATTTTTCACTATTAAAAATTATATACAAATCTAAAGAATGTAATTAGTTAAGTGTAGAAGATAGATAAATATGATAATGGAAAATAATGATACTCTTTTAGGGTGCATAAGTATATTTTTTTTAACCAAAACATTGATCTGCAATTTCGTCGGGTTAAAAAAAATTTAAATAATCATGAATGAATTTTATATATCAAATTTACCCATTGAAATGGGATTTTTTTACTATTTATATGGATTTTAAAATTATTTACTAAGTCCCTTTGAATTAAGAAATTAAAGCACATTATATTTTGAATGACAAGCAGTTGATCTAAAAGGTCCTTTTAAGTTTTAAGAACACCACCGTGATACAGGTTAAAAGAATAATTATCAATAATGTTAAAAATGTTGGGCGAACTTAGCCTACATGTGATACAGGTTTGATCTCGTGTGGAGTTATGCATGGTCTATTTTAGTTCTCTTAAGATGATACGATGATTAACGTATGAAATATTAATATATAAGATCTTGAGATCGAAATTCAATTTATCCGAATATATCTTTCTTCACTTTGACCATTTATATTAATGATTAATAATTATTTATAATTTATCTTTTCGAAAGTGATTAAATTAAATATTGATCTAAATTAAGATGCTAACATAAATAAACCATCTTATGTCATATAGGCATGGCCCATTTTAGCCCCAGATTAGCCTGGGCATATGGGCCACAGCTAGCACGAGACAAACGTGATATACTGAAGTGGCCTGGCTCATTTGCTTATGGGTCCAGTCGGGCAAAACCTACTACAGCAAAGCGTGTCTGACTATTTTTGAGACATTCTCTTCTCTCAGCAAGGGCACCGTCCTTATGATCATGTCGGCCCCAGCCACCATGCTTGATAAAAAGTTGATTTATCCTCTTTTGTGAGGTTATTTTGCGGGCGGTGACGATTTTTATTTTTGCTCCCATGCTTAATAAAAAGTTTTTTTATTTCTTTGAAGTTTATATTTGAGTTGCATTTCCTGTAAACGATTTTCTTAAGCAATCTAGGGCAACAGTTAAAAGGCATTTTTTTAATCATCGAAGCGTATCACTTTCAATATTTTATCACACTATTTAATCATGCATGTATAATAATTTAACGGCTAAAAGAGACTATTCCGATTATTATTTTTCGTGTAAATCCTAAGTTAATCAGACATGCATATTTAGTCTTTTTCAGAAATATTTATATTGTACAATGATAATTTTATAATTACCACATTATGGATTCAATTATATTCATGGATCATTTATATTGTAATAACTATTATAACAGCTAGTTATAATAATTATAAAATCATAATTTTTATTATACGAATTTAATTTATTCATCTAACATTCACATTATATCAGCTATAAAACTATAATTGTTATAATATGTGTGATATAGGATATTACGAGTGGATCTGGATATGATATGACGGTCAAAATCAAGATGGCGTGATAATCAAAGTCAAGGAGAGATGGCAGCCAACGTATCACTTTCCACAGGATTTTGCTCTTCGCTCGGCGCTAAGGCATTCAGTATGAAGACAATCGACATGAGTCAGTCGAACCTAGGGAATTTAGTGCTTCATTCATGTATTAAGACATCTATTATATATCTGAGCATTCTATAGCTAATCGAGTTTAAGGAATGTCTGACCTACCACAAAACCAGTCGGTCATACGTCCGACCGGAGTAAGGAGATCTAGCTTCCCCTCAGTATGTCTTTCAACATATGACCAGTCAAACCCATTATCGGTTGACCCTATGAGTTTGCTCACATGTCAATCCTCCTTCATATAGCCTATCGATAATAACTCCTGTCATATTTATACAGCTCAGCATGTTTGTCGCTTATACGTACAGAAGATAAAAGTGTAAAACAATTGTCTTTATAAACTCAGTCAGACTTCTAGATCTCAGGTTCTCACTTCAAAGGTAGGTCTTCGATCATATGAACAATTAGCTTAAAGTACTGATTGAATCTCTCAAGATTTAGTTCCCAATTTCTTAGAGGCGAGTATCTTAGTATATGGTCGGTCGGTCATAGAACCGACCGGACCTAGGAGACTTAGCTTCATATTATTTCAAGAACATATCCTCAACATTATTTAGTGCATAGCTGAGCAACTTAAAGGAAGGACGACCCTACATTCTATCGGCTAAAGATTTGGTCGAGATACACTCAACAGACAATATGGTCAAAGAATCACAACAACTTGTCGGAGTAACTATTAGAACCGATTGAGATAGAGGGGGGGGGAGGTGAATGGCTCACTATAATTTCTTAGTTGATTTGACTTTTGCACAGCGAAAACTTGAAAGTAATGCTAACTCCTTGTATTTACTTGGTATCCATCTCCTTGAAGTGACTAATTCAAGGATCCACACCACGATCACACTTTTCACTATGAAACTTCTCCTTCTCAGATCAACACCAAAGGTGGAAAAACCTTATAAGATTTACAACTCTCTCTCTCAAAAGAAATAGCTCACAATAAGGAAGAAGAAGAAGAAAAGATTACAAACTTTGAAATAGCTTCTTCTTCTTTGAGTAGCTTGAAAATCTAGCAAGGAGGAGAGCTTGAGTCTATCTTGAGCACTTGAGAGCAATAGAATAGTAATTCTTCTCAGTGTCTGAATCACCCTTTTTGAATGCTTCAAAATCTAGCTATTTCTTATCTTTTTGTCACCTCTAATCGATTAGAAGGAAATCTTAATCGATTACGGATTTTCTGACTTTTTTGTTAAACGATCACTGACTTTAGATCAATGGTTGAGACTACTCTATTTTTAATCTTAATCGATTGGTGGGAGTCTTCAGTCGATTAGTATCCTTAATTGATTAAGTAATTGATTTGGCACAGTTCTTTTCTTGCAAAGAAAGTCCTCTAATCGATTGAACTAATCGATTGGTCATGCCTAATTGATTAGCTAATTGATTTGGCAGCTTTCCGTGAGTTCGTAGATAGCCTCTAATTACCAATAGATTAGGCTAGTGCCTAATCGATTATTTAATTGATTAGACAAGTCTTTTGTGCATCATGGAAAACCTATAATCGATTGCACATAACCCTAATCGATTAGCCAATCAATTTGGCCCCTATTCTGTGAGTCACAGAAAGTCCCTGATCGATTGCACCAATTGATCAAAAACTCTTTGTGCATCACAGCGTTCTAATCGATTTCACCAATCAATTAGGCTTAATTGATTAGTTAATCGATTTGGGATCATTGAGTGCTTGCAGGATTATTTACCAATCGATTGATCCCTAGACTTTGTGCTAGGAGTTTCCTCACCTCTGAGTCATCGTCTACCCTAGCATCCAATCTGCTCAAGTTCCTACTGTGTTGCCAAGAATTTGGTTCTCAGTACAAGAAATTTGGTCTTTCTCAACGGTAGAAAGACAACGGTTTTAAGAAAAAATGTTATAAATTTGGCAAAAGACAACGATTTTTGACAAAACCGTTGTCTTTGATGCAACAGTTAACCCAAAAGATAATTTTAACAGGACAACGGTGAAATGAACCGTTGACGATGAGAATATTTTACAACGCTTGGAACAACGGTGCATAAACCGTTGTCGTTGTGATAATAAGACAACAATTATAAATCGTTATCAATGAAATTACAAGTGTTGTATTTTCCCGTCACAAAACTCGCGCTAGAAATTGGGACACGTATCCGACTTTCATTAGTAATCACAAAAAAAAAAAAAATTACCCTACATCTAAAAGCAAAGATCCAAAATCACAAGTCACACACTTCTTCGTTCCTCTTTGAGGCCCCTCTAGGTTTCCTTTCCTGCTGCCGTCGAAGGTGAAGGTGAAGACGAGAAACGCCAACACGTAACTACTTCCTCCTTCTGGATCTTCATTTGTTACTCCTCCTTTTGGATCTTCATCTGTTACTCGTCCTCTTCCTCCTTCTCAGTAATCGCACTGCAAGGCCATGGATGTGGAAGACAAGCTCGCGTTGCCTGGCAGCGACCACACAAAGAAGAAAAAGGTTGTGCTCCGAGAGCTGGTTTGGGTGCTCGACACCAGCTCGCCCAAGGCGAAGGAGGTGGCATTGCAGGAGATCGTGAACCTCTATGCCACATCGCCGAGCGCAGCAATGGTCAACCACTTGGCGGTCTCCGGCTTCCTTGACCATGCTCTACTCTTGCTGTGGGGCGACAAAGTGTGTGTCCAGGAGGATGTGTTGATGGCGGTGTCGCGCCTCAGGGGCATGTCAAAAGCCGTGAAGAAGGCAATGGGGGACTCGAGGTTCATCCCTGAGCTAGTGTGACTCCTCAAAGCAAGGTCACTCCAAGTGCGTGAGATGGCGACGAAGGCGCTCGCCGGCATGATATCGGTCCACAAGAATCGGAAATGGTTCGTGAAAGAGGAAGAGAACTTGAACCGGCTTCTCCGACTGTTGAACCCGGAGGAGAAGTCAGAGACGAAGAAATTTCTAGTGGCGGCGCTCGTGACCCTGACGGATAGCATGAACGTGCGGCCGAGGATTGCGACGTTGGGCTGCGTCAACCACTTGGAGAAGCTGGCGGAGACAGACGTGATGAACGTAAAGAAGGTCATCAAGAAGTTATCGTCGACCAACAGATCAAGGAGCATGCTCACCGGAATTTGGAGCTCATGATGCCTTCGATTCACCATTACATCAATTGATTCCTGAGTTCTAACTCCTCTCGATCTTGCTAACTCACTTCAACAGGAACCTAGTACAATCAATAATGGTTTTCTTTGTGTAGATATTTTTTTTTCATCTTCTAGTTAATAAAGATGCTTTCAGAGATCTTTCATAAATCTTTTTTCTGATCTATCAAGTGAGTTTTGCTTAAAATTCTACACAATGTGTTTAGGGACTGATGGATAGAGTGGCATGTGGGATAAGGTTACGTTACTTCTATTTTATTTTATTTCTCAGCTTAAAAAGTCCTAATTATTTGCCTGTCGTCCTACAGTGGAGAGATGAGAAGAATTTTCTTGTTCTGTTTACTTTTTTTGGATGAGCTCAAGAGGGAGTAATATAAGAAGATGAAAGGGTAAAAAGACAATCATCTTCTTTGAGCATGGTGGCCTCTTGCCTTCTTCGTGAGCTTGGTCATCAAGCTTTGTGGCGAGCCTAATTGACAGGCTTTGTCATGTAAAAAAACTTACCCTTTTAGCTTAAATTATAGGATGTGGACAATTTGACTCTCAGAAGGTTTCTTCGTACACGATCAGTGAGTATAAAGTTCCTCTCTTTTCCATCTTCGCCTTTTCTCTCTCTCTTTCTCTCTCTCTCATTTTGTTGTATTAGATTTGGTTTTGATACATATGTGTTGGTTTTCCTTATTCTATGCTCTTTTTTCTCAATTTCATGCTTGTGACACTTTGTGTTAAAGAACCATGCGATTCAAGGGAGAGACTTCTCAGTTGGGTGAAACGCAAGGCATAAGGGCTGATATGGACGTCGAGGGGAACAAGAGGAAGTGATCTGAAGAAGAATCTCCTATGAAGCAACAATGAGTTATACTTCCCCTCTTTTTGTCATATTCATCTCTTCCTTTTTCTCCTGCTTAGGTATTGGGTGGGGCATTTGTGAAACAAAACCGAGCTTAATTGTATCTGGGATGCAGAATTAAAGTCAGAATTCATAAATTTCATTTGGTACACGATGATTCTGCAATACAATTTGAATGTTGACAAGTACAAGGAATTCCTCCATATTATGAACGATGTACGCCAAAGAAGGTTAGTTCTCGTGAATTGACATCATCATTGTGCCTAGTTCGATCTTAATTTTCCATTGTGCATAGTTTGATGTTAATTTTCCATCTACGCTCTTACCTTTGCTGTTGATCGTAGGATCTCTCGAGTTGTGGCTATTCCTTGGCATTTTCTTTGATTCGTCGTCTTTGTTCCTTGGCATTTCCCCTCTCCTTAAGGAGGTTCAAGCATCAATTTTTGTCATTGTGGATGGGAGACAAGAGTTTCGTTGATTGCTTTAGTAGTAGTAGAGGTTTTTTATGTTTCTGGATACATATGTGTAATTTTTGTTGTTATAGATGGAAAAAATGGTTTTTTTATTTATATGGGTTTTAGTTATTTTTCTTAGTACTATTAAGGACTAATTTTTCTTTTCTTACCAGTTATCAAATCAAAAAACATTCAAAATGTTTATTTGATTGTCAAGTATGACGGTGCAACTCATAATTAATAAATTTGTTATACAAGCTATAGATGTTCATGATTCTAGATTATTATACGGAGACAAGGTTCATAAGATATGATGAAGACCAATTAAACAAGGAGATTTTAGAATAAAAAATGAATGGTAAAAAGGTGAGTTTGATGAATTATAGTTAAATATGTTTACAAACATGCTTGAATTAATCATCCTAATAAAGCATACCTGAATCCATGGTTCACCTTTGTTGCTAATAACAATTTGTCCAATATTTCTTGTTGTACAGAGGCTCTACAATATTATATATATGTTTCTAAGGAGTGATCATGTGATCATGAGTTTGTACTTTTTATTACTACAACTGCACTTGTATATATGTTTTCTATGACTCTTTAGATTTATCATGAAAAAGATTTTCCATTAGAAGGTTATTGTAACACCCATAGGATCCCTAGCAATTTTATATAAATTATTGCATGATTAAAATAGGCTTTATGTAGACTTTTCAAAAATAAAGAGAAAAAAGAATCAAAAAGAGGCATGACCAAGGTTTGAACCTTAAACCTCTTGGTAAGTGGTTATAGGTGATAACCAGTAGCCCCGGCAGGGGTGTGCTGTTAGGAAGAGAAGGGAGATTTTAGTTAAGGGTGGTGAAAGTGAAGGCCCCTTTCATTTAGAAGGAAAAGTTTGAGTTTCCGTCTTCCTTCCCAATGAAAGGATGGTTTTACCTTCTTCCTTCATTTAGCATAAATAAGAGAAAGGAAAGGAAAATTTCATTTTTTTCTTCTTCCTTCCTCCTTCTCCTTCCTCCACCGAAAATTCAAGCCTTTCTTCCCTCATTGCCGAAATCAAGCTAAGAGCCTTCTTCCTAGGAAAACTTCTCAAGCAAGGGTACTCTTCCTTAGTAAACCAAGCGAAAGGATGTAAGTATTCCCCTCACCTGCAGTACAAGTAGCTTACGTATGCTTCTATGTTCAAATGTTGCTTGAAAAACCTAGGGTCTTGCCTTGCAAGTTTCGGCCAAGATAAGGATAAGAGATTACCTATGATTGTCAAAAGTTTCATGCTACTTGTTGCTTAAAAAGTTAAAACCATCTCCTTTAGGTTTCGGCCAAGGATAGATAAAAGGTTTAGAGAAAAGTTTTGAAACTTAACTATACTTGTTCATGATTTCTTATGATGTATGATCTCCCATATGATGTTAGTTTAAGTCTTTCATGTCATATGTTACTTGAAAAGTTAGAACCATGACATATAGGTTTCGGCCAAGAATAGATAAAAGGTTTAGAGAAAAGTTTTGAAACCTAACTATACTTGTTCATGATTTCTTATGATGTATGATCTCCTATATGATGTTAGTTTAAATTTTTCATGCCATATGTTACTTGAAAAGTTAGAACTATGACATGTAGGTTTCGGCCAAGAATATATAAAAAGGTTTAGAGAAAAGTTTTGAAACCTAACTATACTTGTTCATGATTTCTTATGATGTATAATCTCCCATATGATGTAGTTTAAGTTCTTCATACTTATGTTGCTTAAAGACCTAGAACCATGACATGTAGATTTCGGCCAAACCAAGGAACTAGGGTTTGTGTTTGCTAAAGGTCACACATGTGGTGCTATGTATCATGAAACATTAGATAATTGAGCCATGTTTAAATGTTGCTTGAAAAACCTAGAACCATGACATGTAGGTTTCGGCCAAACCAAGAAAACTAGGGTTTATGTTGCTAAAGGTTTCCTATGTTATGATAAGTATCATGTGATACTAATGTGATGCTTTCCTTGTTTAAAATGTTGCTTAAGATCCAAGACCATAACCCTTGCAAGTTTTGGCCAAGTCATGATTAGGGTTTGTAAAAAGTTCTAAGAAAAAAAAAATGATTCCAACTTTGCATGATAATGACTCTCTATGATATGCTATGTGAAATGTGAACTTCATGATTACCATGTTATATTTATGCAAGACATATGTATGATGATATGCTATAAGAGTTGCTTCCCTATAAGTTGGGATCAAGAGCACTCTTCATGATATGACAAGAACATGCTATGCTCCATGATATGACAAGAACATGCTATGCCTTATGACATGACAAGAACATGCTATGCTTTATGATATGACAAGAACATGCTATGCTTTGTGATATGACAAGAACATGATATGCTATTTTACTTTTGTATTGGCTTGTACCGGACCCTAAGAATGGTCCATGGGATGGGCTCCTAAATTGCCCTTAGGTCGATGGTCAATGAAACGGGTCTAGTAAAGGATGGGCTCCTAAGTTGCCCCTTGGTCAAAGAAACGGGCTTAGTTCCTAATAGGTTCGAGATTAGCTACCTCGAATTTATTTAGGATGCGCGCAAATTCATGTATGTGGTACAAAGGCAGGCCCTCATGTTGAGATTATGTTTAAGTACCTATGTAATATATGTTTTCAAAGGAACATCTTGCATATATACATTATCATGAGTTTTCAAAAGAACATCTTGCATATGAACATGCTATATGACTTTCTTTACGCTTTCATATACTATGTTTTCATACTCTCTTGAGTTATGTATAAAATGCCTAGATGAACATGCTATTACTTTATGCTTATGCTCTCACATGCAATGTTTATTATTCATGTTTTTATGTTTCTTTTCCTTTCACGTTATGATTCATGGTTTTGTGAGTAGGAAAGGGATCTTACTAAGCCTATGTGTTTATAGTTTAATTTCCTTGTACTGCAGAAAATGGTAAAGAATGGCTAAACTAAAGGGAGCAGCAGGAAGGGCAAGTGTGTGTGTGTGGCAGTGGCATGGTGGAAGTGATCTGCTTATGTTTTCAAGACTTATATATGTTTTAAACTTTTGCATGTGAACTTATACTATCTCCTATTGCATGAAACCTTGTTAGTTATCATGAACTCTAGAGAATAATATCCATGTTAGTTCCTTCATATTTGGTACACTTTATGCTCTAGTTAAACAAGCATGTATTATGTTTCCAATGGTAGATATCAAGTCAAGTTATGGACTCTAGCATGTTCACATGTTTAATATGTTACAAGATGATATTGTTCTCTATATTATGTTGTTAACATGCATATAATAAAATGAAATGAAAATTTTTCTTCCGCTGCCATGACCCCATATGCATATGCATGTATGTATGTAGCATTGGTAACGTCGTGCCTTCTAGGCACAAGAAGGGTGGGCGTTACAGTTATACTACAGCAGTCCGGTAGCATACTTCTATCTCCTCTCTTTAGTTATTTTTTTAAATATCATACTTGTTTATTATAACTCGTTTACTGATCCTCTAGTTTTTTTCCCCAGACTATCTCATGCAATTTCTGTAAATTGCAGTACTTAAACATGGGCTAGTGTGAGCATATTAGCGATGCAGGAGTTACTAGTTTTCCAGCAACAAGACGAAGCCACCATTCATCTTCTAGGTTTGCGTATGCCCTAATCCTCTAATGTTTCTCCCTCTTTGTCTAACAATTAGGATAAGAGTTCTATGATAGAATTCTAGGTTAGTGATGCAGGAGTTACCAGTTTTCCAGCAATAAGACGAAGTCGTCATTCATCTTCTAGGTTTGTGTATGCCCTAATCCTCTAATGTTTCTCTCTCTTTGTCTAACAATTAGGATAAAAGTTCTATGATAGAATTCTAGGTTTTCTATATCTTATTTCTTTGCTAGAATTAAATACTCTATGAATCCTTATTTCTAAATCCATTAAAGGTCTTGTTACTTCATGCATTCTTGCATGCTGCAATTATATTGTGCATTGTTATGTTTGTTATCTTCAGATTGCCCTGCGTAGGGCCTGATATTTCATACCCTGCTTCAGGCCCTGTGCAAGGCCTGTAATATCAGGCTCTGCGAGGGCTTGAAATATCAAGCCCTGCTCCTGGCCTTGCGTGCGCAGGGCCTGATACGCTACGGTGAGGGAAGAGAACGGTGAGGGGAGAGGACGGTGAGCGCACAAGAATTGTTTCCTCTGCCCTAGCTTCGCTGCAGAGCTTTGACGAGCGACACATTTAAAATGATATGAACATGTACTTAAATGACCAATAAATTTTTCGATTAGACGATATGAAACTATGATAAATACACGCATCAAACGAGGAAGAGGAAAACCAAAGAAGATTTAGTTAGCAACAATAAAATAAGATAAAATTTATTTAAGTATGGATGATGATATAGTAGGGGATAGAATCCAATGATGTAGAAGGATCCATAAAGTCGACCCCACCTATTGGGATAAGACTTGGTTGTTGTTGTAGTAGTAGTAGTTAAAAATTATAGCCACTTCTCTTGTCAATTCCTAGCTCTGCCCCTGGTTGAAAGTATAGTTAGACAACTTGAGTAAAATTTGTTTTATCATGAACTAGTACAATAATTTCTTCATTAAGAATTGTCATTTCGTTTCTCAATTTTGACCTCAATTGAAAAATGCAGATTAAGTAATCTAAACAAACTCAATCTGTGACTTGCAGATTAGAAATCTTCTCTCATCAATATGTTGGACCTGCCTTTAATCAATAGTTAAATTATATCCATTAGTTATTTATTAAACCCCATGGACTTGACTACTGCTTAAATTCAAGATCAAACTACAATAGAACTCTTGTGAAAATTGTTCTCCAAAGTATTTTAGTTAATAATGCAACTTAGCAATATAGATAATTTATTAAGATGTGTTCTGCCCTCTTTTGTGTTAAACTTTATTTTTTTTGTGCTTTTTTCACTATTCTCGTAACCATTCCTCTAATCCAGAGAGTTGTATATGTTGGTGTAATATCCCTAGGTCAAGGTTGACCTGGTTGACTAAGCTTAAATTGACTCAAGCTTGAGTCTTGATGCATGGATTTCGATGTTTGACAATACATGGAGATTGTAGATGCAATCATCCGTTTGGGGAGATTGTTGATACAATTCCCCTCTGGTCAAGGTTGACCAGTTAGATATGAAAAAGAGTCAAGTAGGTCAAAGGATTAACTGGGAAAGTCCTAACTAGAGGTTAGGCAGTTGAAAGTCCTAGTGAGTGAAGCCAGGCAGTTAGGAAATCTTGGTGAGTGAAGCCAGGTGAAAGACCTAGTGAGTGAAGCTAGGCAGTTGGAAAATCCTAGTGAGTGAAGCTAGGTGAAAGTCCTGGTGAGTGAAGCCAGGCAGCTGAAAGTCTCGGTGAATGAAGCCGAACAGTAGAAAAATCCTGGTGACTGAAGCCAGGTGAGAACCCTAGTGAGTGAAGCTAGGTGAAAATCCTGGTGAGTGAAGTCAGGCAGATAGGAAATTCTAGTGAGTAAAGCTAGACAGATGAAAAGACCTGGTGAGTGAAGCCAGACATGTGAAAATCCAAGTGGGTCAAGGTTGACCGAACACCTGGTATTGAGAAGTCCAAGTAGGTCAAAGGATTGACCGGATACTTGGCACAAGGAAATCTAGATGGGTCAAGGGTGACCGAACATCTGGTGGAAGGAAATCCAAGTGGGTCATGGAGGACCGGACACTTAGCACGAGACAGTAAATCTAAGTGGGGCAAGGAGGATCACACTTGGTGATCAGAAGTCGAACGAGAAGTTGGTAAAGAGAATGCCCAGATGGGTCAAAAGTTGATCGAACACTTAGTGGTCTTAAGTCCAATAGGGAGTTGGCATGGAACTGGAAGTTCGGACGTAGTAAATTTTCGAAGGTCATAACTTTTGACTCGGATATCAGAATGAGGTGATCTCAGATGTGAAACGAATATCATTTCAAGCTCTACATATTTTTCAACTTGTCAATCAATTAGCCAATCAATTGATCAGCCAATCGATTGGTTGATGTGATTTAGTGCAGAAACTATCTTGATCGATTGGGTAATCGATCAAAACTTCCCCAATCGATTGAGAGAGTTTCTGAGCGAACAGTGAGCTTCTGAATCAATTAGTTGATCGATTGGGCTCAGTTTTTCTCGTAAGAACGCGAGGCAGACGGAATTGATTGGTCAATCGATTCTGGATTTTCTGCAAACACTACAACAAAAATGTTAAAAGACAACACCACAAAGATAACGGTTTTGGAAGAAATTGTTGTGAATTTGATAAAAGATAATGGTTTTTGATAAAACTGTTGCCTTTAAGCTCTCATAAAATACAAAAGACAATAGTTTTGTGAAAACCGTTGTCGTTGAGAGATTTTATTTTAAATCAACAACGCATTTTAAAATAGTTATCTAAAATCGTTGTCTTTAAATATTTTTTAGGGGTTATGACAACAGTTTTGTAAACCGTTGTGTTTTTTTATATTATTTTATATAGTCAAAGACAACGGTTTTAATAAACCATTGTCTTTGACTTTATTCTTTCGCCATTTTCCCCCTTCGCCATTTTTATTGCAGCCGTGTGTTTTGCCTTCCCTCTCTGCCAAAATTTTTTTCGCCGTGTTTTCCCCCCTTAGCCTTCCCGAATCCTAACCCATTTTTCTTTCCCTCTCCTTATATAATCTCTTCACGCTGCGAACCCTTGCTGTTTTGTCTTCCTCCTCCTTCCCTGGTCTTTGATCGAGTTGCCCCTCCTCCGTGGTCAGGCTAACTTCCACCGCAATTTTCTCATCTCCGGCACCAACTCCTTTTACACTTTCACCTTCAACCTCACCATCTTCTTGTTAGTCGTGAAGACCACTGCGCTCACCATGAACGTTACCGGCGTCATCAAGGACCATCTCCTCATGGCCTTCTCCTAGCCCATCATCCGTGACACAATCACCCTGATCAACCTCTTCGGCTACAACGTCACCTTCCTCAACGTTGCCTACTACAACAAGGGGCCTCGTGGCCTCTTCTTCCACCACATCCATCCACTCATCTCTAGTTTCCACCCTCAACGCCTCTGTTCATGTCAAACTCGCGAGCTACACGGAGCTATTCCATTGCCCACAAGGCACATCGCCAAAGTCACCCACTTCGGAGATGAGAAATTCGCCATCTCACGCGATGGATTTATTTTTTGCCCCTCCTACAAGTTCATTATTCAGTAATCCTAATCTAGATCTAAGTAGGATTCCCTTGGTGATTGATTCGGCTAGTAGGCTAGGCTTATGGGGACGGTGATGAATAAGGTGGAGAGGGTCACTGATATTTCCTTCACGCTTGATGGTGGAATATGCCACATAGACATCAATAGAAGGTGATCTATTTTGTTATTTATGTGATTTGTTCATAATCTGGTCATTGATGCCTATTGTGGGTGACTTGTTCGTTAAACTTCCACATAGACACTATTTTATTTGAAGCAAACTTCTAGATTTTATAGGTCGACTTGTCTGTTGTGGGATACTAATACGTTTTATCAATTTTTCCCCAATATTTTTGTGTGAAGTGAGGATTTAATTTGGTGTTACATCAATTTGGCACTAGAGCGTTATTGTGTTATATCAATTTATTATGAAAGCTCATCATATTTTACTGTACCTTAAGAAGCTACTCCTTAAGGGGTACTGAAACTCATGAAAGTCGAAGGTTTGACAATACACCATGTGAAGAGTAATTTACAGGTTCCTTTTTGAATAATTATTTACTATATGGCATTTACCATACCATAGTTAATAGGTCCTTTTTCGTATTCTCATTTTTTTTTAGAAATATAGTACAACTCACATAGCTTAGATTCATTAGAAGGTTAGTTGAAGTTGTTTGTTTCTGTTTCCATTTTTTGACCATTTCTTTTGATGTCATTTATTCATTTTCCTATGGTGTTAATATTTGTTGGCTTGTGGTTCTACTAGATAATGTTAAGAGATCAAATAAAGTTTGGATTGTGCTATTTTTGAATTTAAATATGTTTTATTTGATGCATTAGGGATATGAGAAAAGAAGGAAACTCAGAGTGAGGAATTCCCTGCTCTAGATCTCTAGATTGGTTGGTTTTGTCCTTACCGTTACGTTGAAGAAGCTTCAAATTTACTGCAGAACCTCTTTGGATCCTCCACTGAAGTCCAAAGATGGCGTTGAAGCCAACAAGCAGGTGGCGGTTCTATTCATTTTAAGTTTTTCTTGCAGAAGCTATGTTTGGATGTTGTAGCTAGTGTTAATAAATAATTGCTTTGAAATTTAGGTTTCTCCCGTCCATATTAAATCGAGTAATGCCGATGCGCCAAAGGTATTGGTTTCCTTTTGAGTGTTCACCTATTCCGTGAATGGTGGCAACTATTATATGCCCACTTGTTATACACCCCCAGCCTATTTCTATGGAGGTGGTGAATTATGCTTAATATTACTTGGTTATTGTGCTTATCTGCTATCTTTTTGTTCTTATCTATATGATTGTTATTAGTGTTGCATTCTTCAGGATATGATCATGCTTTTAAAGAGTGAAATGGTTACTCCACATACATGAGTGAAGATGGCATGTAGGTGTGACATATAACTTACACTAAAATATGCACAATGTCTATTTACTTCATAACTGATATGTGAAAATGTTGTAAATCAAATTAGCTTGTTCAGAAACATTAGTTTGTTCTCCCAACTTTATAAATTTTTTTTATCTAGATTTCTAGAATTAGTTTTGGAGTCATCCTTTGTGAGACACTATTTTTTTTAAGTTCTTCCATAGAGATATTTTGGATGCGATGCTTGGTTTATCTTCTGTTGTATTTTGATCATAAATGTTAGTTTACATAATTAAAGTTATATATGGATAAATTATCTACAAATATTATTTTCGAATTGAAGCACATGGCTTACCTTTGACTCGAGATGTATTGACTTCACTTCCTCCGGTATTGGAAATACGTAATGGATATGTGAATACATATTTTAATTTTATTAAATATTTATTTTAGTCAATAAAACTCTCATATGTCTACTCTTATTGATGTACAAAGGAGCATAAGATTGTTTAATCCAAACAAGGAAAAGAAAAGGAAAAAACATGCTACAGGGGAAGTAATAAAGGTATGCATGTCTATTGTTGTAGTTTGGATGACTCATTTTTAATAGATTTTTTTCAACAATTTTGAAAAATTTATGCATTGACTATTTGTTTTGTGCATAGTTGTCATTGGATTTTGACTATCATCGACCCTTATGTGGAGGTGATTTATTTGTTTGATTCACTTAATCATCGCAATCGTCATAAGGACTGAAAATATATAGTGAATATGTGAGTACATATTTTTTTAATTAATCATTTAATTTATTACTCATATGTTAAATCTTGTTGTATGAAGGAGCTTGAAATTGTTCAATTCGAACAAGGAAAGGAAAGGGAAAAAGAAGCCTACGTGGGAAGTCGTAAAGGTTTCTATATTATATATACACATATATGTCTACTTGTGATTAATTAAAAAATATTTAAATGTGCATTATTCGTTGATAATTTTTTATGCCAAAATTATTGTTTTTTGCTCTTATCTATTTGTGAAATCTTGTAGAAGTGAATATTAATAATGCAATGGCGAAATAGATAATCTTATTATGGAAGTGCTAATATCATCTGATTTTGCAAAATGAGAAGTACAAAAAAATAGATTTTGGGTATTGTCCTTGATTTTTTTGTGAGGGGTAGCCATGTTTACTAGTGGGTACATCTAATATTCCTCACAATGGATCTGTAAAGATCTACTTCCCTAAATGTGAAGATATTTACCTTCCAAGATGCAAATACCAGAGTAGTATCCTTCATCTTGTATTCTATTTCATTTGTCTTTTTTCTAGTAGAATTTACAGAAAACTATTCTCTGTTCATTGACTCACCTATTATGAGAAAATTAATATTTAGGCTTTCAAAAACTATCCACAAGCAAATTGCTATCTGGTTGTAGTGAAATATATTAGGTATTCATTGTTTATCATTGTCCATTTTACTATACTGTATTGTAAGTTCTGTGATTGAGTCGGTATTGGACCATGTTACCTAACTAATACCTTTTAGTTTCAACTTTTTCTTTTATTTATTTATATGAATTATGCCGCTAACCTCAGTGTTACTATTGCTTTTCTAATTGATTCTCAAGGTTGAAATAGGCAAATAACTCATTTGCTTTTGTGGATTGCTTACTATTAAAGAACTATTCACTTTCAAACATTTGGAAATGTTTTTTTGTTCTTCATCTTTACTTCCTTTGTACAAGATATATGGTCTTAAGGGAGTCTTGAATTTTTTCTATGAAATAGATATCTATATTTCCCTATTTTTATTGCCTTTTGGATATGCTTTTGCAGCAATATAATACCTACAGCATTTTCATTATGCGTCAAATGCTACCTTTGTCTAGAACAAGGGTGAGCATTTGCCTCTATGATATAGGTGGTGCCATAATATTGGTCGAGAACAAGTGACAAACAAGCCTCTTTTAAAGACAGTCTTCCAGGTTATCTTTCATTATCTTAATTTTATTCTCATCTTACAACAACTTTTTTACATATACTTTTAATTTGAGTTTTGCTTAGTTGCTTTTGTTTACCTCATGACAGGTGACGCTGAGACTGTTTAGTCCTCGTAAGACTACTCTACTGTTTGTTATACGAGATAAAATAAGGGTGAGCATTTTCATATGTGCATTTTTCAGCTTCCGTATTGGAGACTCCTAATCCAATGAAAATGAGTATTCATGTGCATTTTTTATATGTCGAGATCTCCTGGTGCCTTATCAAAGGGGTGGAAAGATTGGACTTTTTAATGGAGCTGGTGTGGGAAGATTGGATTTATTATGGAATTGATGATCAACAATGTTGAAAAGGTTGACATGGAAGAATCAGCAAGTGAGAAAGAGGAGTCCAATGAAATTCTATAAGTTGAAGATTGTGATGGGACTTGGGTTGATAATGATTACTTGCAATCCTACATGGCATGAACCACCATCACAAGTTTCTAGTCTTTTGACTATTGTTCATTATTTGTAAATGGAGTTTATTTGTTTATTTGTATTGGGATAAATTTTATTTGAATATTAGACATGTTTCTTCTTTTGTGATCGTAATTCTTGTATAAGTAACATTTTGAATGACATTGATGTGGAGAATATTCTTTCTTTTGTGATTATGATTCTTTATTATATATTTATATTGAAATATAATATATTGGTATTAAAAGATAATAATTTAAAAAACAACGGTTTAAAACCGTTGTTGTTGTCTATCACCCTCAAAGACAATGGTTAAAAACCGTTATCGTAGCTCTAAAAATGGTTGTAACTGGCAGTGTTATTAAAAAATGCTCTAAACAACAATGGTTTAAACCGTTATCTTTTCATTCAAAGATAACGGTTTAAAACCATTGCAAAACTGTTGTCTTTTCATTCAAAGATAATGGTTTAAAATCATTGTCGTAGCCCCCACTTTTAACAACACTGCCAATTACAACGATTTTAAAGGGCCTATGACAACGTTTTTTAATCATTGTCTTTTAATGTTTTTGTTGTAGTGAAAGAGCACAGAGGCGCTCTGAATCGATCGGTCAATCGATTCAAGCCTCCCCAATTGATTAGCCAATCAATTGGGATTCGACTGTTGCTCAGGATGCAGGCGATGGACGACTATGATGGCTGGGATGTGATGTGGCAATCGATTGGGACGAAGCCCAATCGATTGGGAGCACAGTATATAGCCGTTGTGAGCAATTTCCTCAGCAGCTTTTCGCTCGATTCTTCTTCGACGACTTCACACGATTTCTCCACTGCTTCTCCACCAGTTCTTGAAGGCTCTTGGGGAAAAGTGTTGGTGCACTTCCAAGGTTCAAGAGGCAACAACAAGCAACAAGTAAGCAAGAAGAAAGGGTGTTCATTTGTATTCTTGTGTTTTTCTTCTTGCGTGTGTTGTATTTTGTTGTGTAAGTTTGTACGAGGCTTCTCCGTCTCCGACTGTGACCGAGAAGGAGTATTTTTTTTATTAGTGGAGAGTGTGTCATATATGGATCCTTGGATTAGTCACCTCTTCTTGAGGTGGATACCAAATAAATCCTAAGTGTTAGTATTTCTTGAGTAGTTTCCGCTGCATATCATCATCAAAGAAGCAAGCAATGAGCGCACGACGAGCTATTCACCCTCCCCACTCTGGCACCAAACGACCCTAACAAGTGGTATCATACTGAGGTCACTTTTTACCAGAATCATCACCGGAAGGGGTAAAAAGGCTAGAGGATGAAGAAGTTGGAGTAAAATTCATCAAGTCAAAGAATTCATCAAGAGCTCAACTTCAAGATGGAATTCCGAGATGGACTCGGATTCGACACAAGGGTGCCTCCACCATTTATATCAACAAGTTTTGATTCTTGGAAATCAAAAATCGAAAATTTCCTTATGATGGAGATAGAGCAATGGTTTGCTCTAATGGAAGACTTCGAAGCTCTAAAGAATTCAAAAGGCAAGATCCTCAAGAAGAGCAAATGGAGTTAAGAGCAAATCCAAAGGTGCGAGGCGAATGATAAGGTAACCAAATTATTGGTTAGTTTATTGCCAAGCACAATTCTATACAAATTGAAGAATTTGAAGATGCAAAATAATTATGGAGCAAATTGGTCAAGCTTCATGGAGAACCCTCCACTACACCAAACCAAGAGAAATCCAAAGAGGGCAACTCATTGGAGCAAGACCAAAAGGAGGAGAACACCGAGGTTGAGAGATGCTCAACATCAAAAGAAGAAGAAGCTTCATCCTCAACGGAGTGCAATGAGAAGGGCAAAGAGGGAGTATACTCTTTGTTCCATGTAGAGGATGAAGATAAAGAGGCCTCCACCTTGAGGATTGAGGGGGAGCGACCTTCATTGACACCGAATTAAGAAGAAGGAGAAGCTTCTACTTCCGGTCAAGAGAAGAAGAAGATAGGGAACCTCCACAACACAAGCAAAAGCAAATGGAGAATTAAGTGACATCCCTACCTGTGAAGGTATAATTAGATCAAGTAAAAATAAAAATCATATTATATGTTTTGAGTATAAGGAACATGGATACTATAAGAGCAAGTGCCCTAAATTGACAAAGAAGAAGGGACAAGTGGTACCAAAGGGCAAAGGAGAAGTCTAAGGAGACCACCCCCACAACAAAGAAGAGCAAGGAGCACATAGTGTGCTTCTTGTGTAATCAAAAAGGACATTACCGAAGTCAATGTCCAAAGGAGAAGAAGTCGGTCAAACCCAAAAGAGGAAGCACAAGTCAAGGGGGAGCTCTTAAGAGCAAACCCAAGGTAACATTTATTGATACAATTCCTCTTAGAAATGGTAAAGAGCATGCTAATTCTAGTTTATATCATTTTAATGTCATTTACCATAAAAATAGAAAGCATGATAGCATTAAGGAAAAATATGTAGCTCTTCATGCTAAAACTACCTCACCTATGGTTATGAAGATAGATAACTACTTGGGCAAAAACACTAAGGATAGTAGATACAAACCCAAAAATAGAAATGCTCAAGGATTTAAAGAAAAATTCAAAACTAAGGATTTAATGATGGAAAATCAAGTCTTGAGGTCAAGGCTTGATAACATAGAAAAGACCTTAAAGAAAATCAAAAATTTTCTTAAGGGCCAAAATGGGCATAACCTAGATTTACGATATCAAAGGTCATCAAATGGCCATAGAGGTTTGGGATACAAACCTAAGGCTAAGAAGGATGTAATATCTTATCATAGGGTTCCATATAGCTATAAAACCAACCCTAGGTCTAGGAGTCAAGTCAAGGATACAAGGGAAGTTATCCCTAAGAGTATCTTTGCAACAACAAATGTGACTAAGACTTCTAAGAAGTATAAGAAAGTCACTAAGAAGGTCACAAGGAAATCTATCTCTAGAGTTGACCTAGAGGAAGTGACCAAGGCTTATAAGAAGCCTAGAAAGGTCATTAGGAAGGTATCAAGGGAAGTTATCCCTAGTGAATACCTAGAACATCCAAGGAACACCAATAGGTGTTGGATTCCTAGGAGCATCTTCTCTACTCCTTAGATGGGTTAGAGAGTGTCAACTCAAATTGGAAGGGTAGTTAACCCAACCTTGATGAAGTTGACACTCGGAGAGCATTTTCAAAGTTATTGTTAACCTTTTCAAATGAAATGGATTATTGTGTGCTCTTTGGAAGAGTAAAATGTGTCAGAATTTGAGGAAATGGATTTAATTTTCATTCGCACAAAAAGGAAAAGAACAATATAAATGTTAAGTTGGGTTTTGGCATTTTCTTGAAGAAAATGGGGGCAATCTAAATAAATTTTAGGTTTAGCTAAGGATTAAGAATACTTAGATAGATAATCTAGGTATATTTTATTTATGCTAAAACTTGCCATGATTGTTTGCCCATTGTATGTCATGACATCATATTTTGCATTCATGCTTATTATGAAAAACATAAAAATATCATGTCATATCATACATACATCATATAGTTATAGCATATTTTCTTTTAAAAATTATTCATTTTGATGTGCATCATATATCATCATGCATTATTTTAATTTCCTTGCAATTAAGGACAAATGACATTTACTAACAAGTGACATCCTAGGTGGATATTTAATATTTCTAAAATACCTAGATAAATATGCATGATCCCTAATTTAGGGTAAAATCAAACTTTACATCTCACAAAGAACCATAAGGTGACTTGTATGTGTTTTAATACACATTAGATATAAGTGAGGTGTTAGGATGATGAACAAAACTTAAGATGTTAATTTAGTACATTCTTTTTGAGTTTTAGGTTCATCAAAATACATAGTTATGTATACTCCAATCATTGGAAAAGCTAATGTACAAGTCATATGCATTAAGCCCAAAGAAAATGGTTGGAAATTGGTTTTGAAAATGATTTTGCATATGCTTTAAGCATGAAAAGTTAGACACAAACTTGGAAGAAACATTGAAGTTTTTGTAAGTTTTCAAGTTTGTGTCAATCTTTAAAAATTGGAACTATTTTTATAGAAAACTATTTTTTCATGATAGTATATACCCTAAGTAATGTCTACATGAATTTTCATGATTTTTAAAATTTTGTAGAATTTTTAGTGCATTTCTGAATTTTGCTGAAATTGGATTTCAGGAAATCAAAAATCCAATTGATTAGCCGATCTATTGGAGGGTCTCAATTGATCAGCCGATTGATTGGAGGGTCTCAATCGATCAGTCGGTCGATTGAGAGTGCATTTGTCACAAGCAAAAGCTTGTTGAATCGATCAACCGATCGATTAACCTTGGCTGGATTGATCAACCGATCAATTCAAGGTCAAATTCTGTGAACAGAAGCTCGTAGAATCGATCAGTGGATCGATTGAAATGGTGTCAATCGATTGAGACTCAACCCCAAGCGTTTGAGAAGGACAATTTTGACTGTAAATGTCTGATTTCAACACTTTAAATCATTTTTTAGTTTAGGAAACCATTCCTAACCCTTCGATTAAGACCCAACCCCGATCGATTGAGAAGGCTGATTTCGACTGTAAATGTCTGATTTCAGCACTTTAAATCATTTTTAGTCTAGAAAACCATTCATAACCCTTTAAAACACATTTGTACACATTTTGGGGGGGGTTTTCATGATGAAAACAGGGATGGATTGGTTAAGGAAGACTAAGTTGAAGTTTAGGCTGAGGTTCGCATTCAAATATTGATACTTAAACCTCAAAACTTCTAATTTTAAGTTTCCTAAAGGTTTAGGGATCCCAAGTCATTGTTGGTGCAATGACAGAAGTTTGGAGCATGTCTTTAGGGGGAGTCACTCGCTAAGGACATGGAAATTATTTTTTGAAACCATGGAAGGTGGTTTATCCTTCGCTTAAAAAATGCTCAAGGATGAGCATTGGATACAATGAAGGGTATGGGACCTTCATTGTGTTTGTGAAGAGATTTAATGCTCAAGGGTGGGCATTAAAGAAAATGAAGGGTATAAGACCTTCATTGTTAGATTGCTTAATGCTCGAGGGTGAGCATTAGAGATAATGAAGGATATGAGACCTTCATTGTGGTGTTGTGAACAACGAGTGAAGTTGTGAACAACCGTGAGTAACTCTTCAGGGGGAGAGTTTTTTAATGTGTGTTAATAGGGGGAGAATGTAGGATTTAAGTTAGGCCTTCATTACCTAAAGAGGGAGTTTGCCCTCTAGGAAAGAGAGAGAATAAAGGAAACCCTCATTCATGCCTTAGCATGAAAGGAAGTTGAGGCTATGAGATTAGCCTAACTTAAAGGTACTATCAAAAATAAAAAAGAGAGAGATTGTTGATTCAATATCCCTAGGTCAAGGTTAACCTGGTTGACTAAGGTTGAGTTGGCTCAAGCTTGAGTCTTGATGTTTGGATTTCAATGTTTGACAATACATGGAGATTGCAGATGTAATCATCCGTTTGGGGAGATTGTTGATACAATTCCCCTCTGGTCAAAGTTGATCAGTTAGATATGAAAAAGAGTCAAGTAGGTCAAAGGATTGACCAGATACTTGACTGGGAAAGTCCTAACTAGAGGTTAGGTAGTTGAAAGTCCTGGTGAGTGAAGTCAGGCAGTTAGGAAATATTGGTGAGTGAAGCCAAGTGAAAGACCTAGTGAGTGAAGCTAGGTAGTTGGAAAATCCTAGTGAGTGAACCTAGGTGAAAGTCCTGGTAAGTGAAGCCAGGCAGCTGAAAGTCCCGGTAAGTGAAGCCAGGCAGTGAAAAAATCCTGGTGAATGAAGTCAGGTGAAAACCCTAGTGAGTGAAGCTAGGTGAAAGTCCTGGTGAGTGAAGTCAGGCAGATGAGAAATCTTAGTGAGTAAAGCTAGGCAGATGGAAAGACTTGGTGAGTAAAGTCAGACATGTGAAAATCTAGGTGGGTCAAGGTTGATCGGACACCTAGTATTGAGAAGTCCAAGTAGGTTAAAGGATTGACCGGATACTTGGCATAAGGAAATCTAGATGGGTCAAGGGTGACCATACATCTGGTGGAAGGATGTCCAAGTGAGTCATGGAGGACCCGACACTTGGCACGAGACAGTAAATCTAAGTGGGTTAAGGAGGACCACACTTGGTGATCATAAGTCCAACGAGAAGTTGGCAAAGAGAATGTCCAGATGGGTCAAAAGTTGACCGAACACTTAGCGGTCGTAAGTCCAATAGGGAGTTGGCATAGAACTAGGAAGTTCGGACGTAGTAAACTTCCAAAGGCCATAACTTTTGACTCGGATATAGGAATGAGGTGATCTCAAATGCGAAACGAAGCTCGTTTCAAGCTCTACATATTTTTCTACTTGCCAATAAATTGGCCAATCAATTGGGGGGATCAATCGATCAGCCAATCGATTGGTTGACGTGCTTTAGTACAGAAACTATCTTGATCGATTGGGTAATCGATCAAAACTTCCCCAATCAATTGGGAGAGTTTCTGAGCAAACAGTGAGCTTCTGAATCGATTAGTTGATCGATCAAAAGCTTCCAATCGATTAGCTGATCGATTGGGCTCAATTTTTCTCATGAGAACACGAGGCAGATGGAATCGATTGGTCAATCGATTCCGGATTTTCTGCAAAGAGCACAGAGGCGCTCTGAATCGATCAGTCGATCGATTCAAGCCTCTCCAATCGATTGATCAATCTATTGGGATTCGACTGTTGCTTAGGATGCAGGCGATGGACGACTGCGATGACTAGGATGTGACATGGCAATCGATTGGGACGAAGCCCAATCGATTGAGAGCAAGGAATATAACCGTTGCGAGCGATTTCCTCAGCAGCTTTTTGGTTGATTCTTCTTCGACGACTTCACATAATTTCTCCACTACTTCTCCGTCAGTTATTGAAGGTTCTTGGGGAAAAGTGTTGGTGCACTTCCAAGGTTCAAGAGGCAACAACAAGCAACAAGTAAGCAAGAAGAAAGGGTGTTCATTTGTATTCTTGTATTTTTCTTCTTACGTGTGTTGTATTTTATTGTGTGAGTTTGTATGAGGCTTCTCCGTCTCTAGCTGTGATCGAGAAGGAGTGTTTTTATTAGTGGAGAGTGTGTCATATGTGAATTCTTGGATTAGTCATCTCTTCTTGAGGTGGATACCAAGTAAATCCTAAGTGTTAGTATTGCTTGAGTATTTTCCGCTGCATATCATCATCAAAGAAGCAAGCAACGAGCGCGCGACGAGATATTCACCCCCCCCTCTAGCACCAAATGACCCTCACAGCATAGTGATGAAATATTATGGTTTTCTTTATCACGATATAATGCTTTCTGAGTTTTTGATTTGGTAGTAAATGGAAGTCTGGATTTAAGGGCATTGTACTTCATGAGATTCACTAGATTCAATAATTGTATTTTTTTCTAACTCTTTCTTTTTAGTCTTTTTCAGTCTTGTTTCTTTCTTTTCTCAGTAGATTAATCTACAGATTATAGAGGAGTAATCGATGGTATTCTTGTTGCTAAAATACGATATCTTGTTTTGTGAAAATGCACTATATAAACATAAAGCAAAGTATTATATAAACATAAATCAAAGTATTATATCTTGTTGATGATTCATGTTTTGGTCTCTATACTTTTGTTCATAGATTGGTCTATGTGCTTTTGAAGGAATTTTGACCTCGAATATGAAAGGTACACACTGTTCATGACCATTATCTTTTAGGCAATGATATCTAAATCCTATAAATATAGTTCCTGCAATTAAATTCAAAAATATTTCCACATCTTTCATTCAAAAGTAAAGGGGATTTGTTGGAGATTGTAAATTGAATGATAACCAACTTTTCTGTTGTACACAATAGCCCCTGTGGTGATCAGGATCAATACAATACAACCTTTTAGCATGTCCTTGGTTTTCTCTTCTTATTCTCTCAAAATTCTCTCTTGTTGCAGTATATCCTTGAAGTTTCTACTCGAGATTCTAAGCAATGTATCAATGGATTCCAGGCGATCGATCTATCTCAAGGTCCACTTTGGTCCTATGATACCATTGAAGTTTCTACTAGAGCATTTGTAGTTTTTTTTTGTGGTTGTTTACTTTAATTTGTAGTAATGTACTCTTTGTGCATGTGGTAAAGAGTTAATATATATGGTTTGCTACAAATTTGTATATATGTTTTGCTACAAGTGTATATATATAAGTGATCATTTAAATTGGATATTTATGTTTGTTGAAAATATATTATTGTATATTGTTTATAAACAATAGTTTATTGACAACGGTTTATTGTTCTCTAGTGTGTATTAAGAAATGACAATGGTTAAATTGATATGTTGAGAAATGACAACATTTAAAATGGACAAACGACAATGATAAAAAACTAGTGTCTCAAACTCAAAAAACTAGATTTTTATGTGTGCATTTTTTAAATAAAAATGGTGAAAAACTGTTGTGAAAGAGGAAAAAAAATCATTGTCATTATCTGTGTTAAAAAAGATATGATCGCTCAAAGACAATAGAAAACCGTTGTTTTTTTACTTTAAACACAATGGTTATAAACCGTTGTCGTTTTTGAAAAAAAATGGTTGTAATCTTTATCACATACACAACAGTTCAACTTGAAACACAATGGTGAAAAATTGTTATTTTTTTTTACTTTAAACACAATGGTTGTAAACCATTGTCATTTTTTAAAAAAATCATTATAATCTTTATCACATACAATGGTTCAAATTGAAACTCAACGGTGAAAAACCGTTGTGTTTCAGGTAAATAGACAATAGTTTTTAACCGTTGTATTTGATCGCTCCTATCTTTCTCAACGCAGATAATAGCAACGATTTTTTCCCCTCTTTCACAATAGTTTTTCACCATTGTCTTTGTGCAATTTTGTTACAGTGTCTTGAGCTTCTTGAACTTCTCTTGCCTTGCATCTAGTCTTCCAACCTGCAAGGACTTTATCTTGCTAAGAATCTAGTCCTTGACCTTTTTGGACTTCTCTTGCCTTGCATCCGATTTTCCAACCTACACGGACTTCATCTTGTCAAGAATTTAGCCCTTGACCTTCTTGGACTTCTCTTATACTGCAAACTTGTAACTCAAGTTAGATTCAACATATTAACATAAACTTAAATAATTGTCATTCATTGAAACTTCTCATTTAGGGCATGATTGTACAAACAGTAACAACCATTTGCCAGAGAATATTGGACTATTATAATATGAGCATTCAATAGAACCTTCTTTGAAGGTGACTTTACACTTTCCATCAGCCGATACATTATGACAACATATTCATTCAACCACCTCATTAATGGTGTAAGTTATGAAAGGGGTACATATGAGTAACCGAAGATTCCTGGGACGGTGACTATACATCTCCAGGTTGTACATATTCCTTTACTTAACAACTTCTAACACACGACATTCTTTACCACCTCATGATTGCGGAGGTTATGAGATGTAATATATAAAGAAGGGGTCCTCTCCGTTGACGAGGTGCGCGATATTACATGAAGCTATACTCAATTACGCTCTGCGACTCACACTCATCTACTATTCTTATTTTCGCTCGGCCAGCATACTGACTTGAGCTTTGGAGAGCCTATGTCAAGGACCCTTCCTTGGTTTTTGGCAATGACGTACTGTTAGCTCTCTTTGGTGTGTGTAGAGAAGAAGAATAATAAGAAGAAAAAAAACCTTTTTTTTCTCTAATTCAAAGTCTCCACGCAGCCACCTACCCAGTGCGTCATCTCTTTAGCTTTCAGACATGATTAAATTTGGCGTCGGCTGTCAAAACTTTTGTTGGTGTAGGAAGCACCAGACTATCAAACTTATATTTTGATAATGGCAAAAGGGTTCAAAATTAAGTTGTCTTGTTGTCTAACAAGTTAAACTAAGTGTGCAGGAAAGTCCTAGCTATGGTTAGGCAACGAAATCCTAATCCGGGGGACTGGATGAAGTCTTGGTGAATCGAGGACTTTGGGCGAAATCCTAGAGTCGAGGACTCTAAGTGAAAATCCTAGGGGTCACGGACACCAAGTAGAAGATTGGACAGGTCACGGATTGGGTGTTCAGCATGAAGACATGAAATCTCAAACGCCAAGCAACAGTCCGGATGATCTAGAGGATCGGTCTGGCAAAAGGTACTTTCTCCTGAGAGGAGTAGGTGTGGACGCGTTCCTCACAGAGGGAACAGTAGGCATCGGTCCAACCTAGAGTTTTAATAAAACTCAAAGTCAGGACTAGACAATCGTAAGGCTGTCAAATCTTGTCATTCTTTGCATATTATTTTCTTGGACTAACCTTATTTTGCAGGAAATTGAAGTTAGCAAAACATGGTGGCCCGGAGTCCAAGTACCCTGAGCTCGTCCGGGCATCTGGACCACTAAAATCCATCTCTTCACCAGGATGGAGAGCGACTATTGGATGGGCATATGTCATGGTCCGAGTGCCCGGAAGGGGTCCGGGCGCCCAGAAGCGGATAATTTTTGTCGATCAACTTTTAACGAGAGCACGCTATGTCAGCACGGTTTAGGCGCTTGGGAGGGGATCCAAACACCCAGAACAGGCTATAAAAATAACCTTCGACCAATAGCTTCACAATAACTTTCCAAACAACTTTTGCTTTTGTGTGCTGTTCAGAAAACGCATCCTCGATGCCTGAAAGCTGCTCCGACCACAACTGCACTAAAGATTTGATTCTTCACGTCATTGGTATTATTTATGCTTCAAATTGCATGTACTTAAATCTTATTGTATTTGTAAACTTTGCGATTGATTAGTGATTACCCATCGAAAGCACTCTCACGTGCGAGTCTTGAAGTAGGAGTCACCATAGGTTTCGAACCAAGTAAATCTTGGTGTATTTGTGATTGTTTGTCGTTTTCTTTATTCCGATGTCTATCTCTCGATTGTTTTAAAACAAACACGAAAACCACGAGCGTTATTCATCCCCTCTAGCGCGCATCGATCCTACAACTTTCACTTGAATATGAAACATAGAGATGGCAGGAGTTGGACAACTTGCTACAGTCACCTTGTCTCAAGAAGATTTGGAGCTGTTAGTCGCAGCCTGAGCTCAAAAGAAGATGCAACAACAACAAGTGGCAACCGGTGATACTTTATAGCATGACCCCGCTGAATCAATGACAGACCCTCATATTGAACGAGGAGCCCAAGTGGGAGGCCTTGTCGTCACCATCCGTCCAGTAGCCATAGCGGTGCCACCATATTCCATCTGTTGCACCCACTATAAGTATCCCATGTTAGTTTTGATGTGATCAACCAAGTCAAGTTAGGTCATGTTATATTTTGATGTCCTGTGTCTAAGTATGAATGAACGTAGGAGCACAGGAAGTCGAGCAAAAGACGCAGCTAGCGAAAAGAATGGCACGTGAAAGAGTCGACGGGCTCGGCTCATCCGAGGGACGAGGTGCTGTGGAAGAGTACGCTGGCAGACGAGAAGAAAATACTCAGCGGTTTCAAGGAATGAAAAGCCAAAGCGGAAGACTACTCAAGTAAGCCAGAAAATGGGTTCGGGTGAGCCCTATTTTGAATGACCGAAATCACCCAAGCGAGTAGAACTGAAGCAAAAGTCTGGACCAAAAAGTCAATAAGGAAGTTGACTTTGGTCCTAACACCCGAATCACCTAGGTGCCCCCGGGGTGCCTTGCCTAGTGGGGGCTATATCGGCACCGTTCGAATGGCCAGAATCCTTCCAGACGTCCGGAATAAAAAAGTTTATTGAAACTTAAAGTATCATGATCCGTTGCGGCTGGATAAAATTTTATCCACGTCCAGGCACCTGCAACCCTTCCAGGCACCCCAATCAGGGCTATAAATACAACCCCCCAAAAACTAAAAACACAGTTGTAATCAATTCTATTTGAGTTTAACTTTGTAATTCAGTATGTCAACTGTTGTAAGAGGCTTTTCCGCTCGAAGGAGACTTTAGTAAATTTTCAACATCTTGGATTAACAATCTTCTGATTACAAACCAAGTAAACCTCGGTGCCTCTTTCTCTTTTTAATTAGTTGTTTAAATTTTGTTTATGCAAGTCTTAGTTTTAATCAAACTGTAAAGATCGAGAAGGGTGTTCATTTTTTGTGCAGGGCAATTCACCGCCTCTTGTCGGCCTCCAAAGGACCAACACGTACCACACTCACCAGTATATCACCGAACGTTATTCCGTACGTCCTTTGAGAGTATGGACCGAGAGGAAAGGCCCCAAGCATCATCTTTGGGGCATGGGATATGAGCAAAAGAAAAGCCCCCATGATTAGTGGCTCCCCCAAACAGATTAGCATGTCGTTCTCCCAGGGGATATTAGAGGACAAGCTGCCAAAACACTACTATCCCCTAGCGATAGGGGAATATGCAGGGGCAACTGATCCCGAAGACCATCTCCTCAAGTTTGAGAACCCCATCCTCCTTTATCAATACACGAACGACGTGAAGTGCCAAGTGTTTCTCACTACACTCTCTAGCTCGAAACAGAAGTGGTTTAAGCGATTGTCGCCCAAGTCTATCTGTTGTTTTAAGGATTTCCGCAAGGCTTTCCTTTCTCATTTTGCCAACATCGTCGTTACCACAAAACCCCCTGAATCTCTTTTCACTCAAACATGAGCCCAAAGAGACGCTCAGGATCTACATCAAGAAATTCAATTAGGTGGCCATGGTTATCCTCTCGGTCACCCCAAAAATTATGATAAGTGCTTTTTCTCAAGGGGTCACGAACAACAATTTCTTTCACTCCCTAATCAAAAGGCCCCAGAGACTTCGATCATTTACTTGCTCGAGCAATCGAGTATATCAATGTTTAAGAAGCATAATATGCCTGAAAGAAAGAAATTGCCACGTCCGCTCCGGTCTCAGCTCCCGAGCGCCAAGCGCCTCCACCTCCTTCACATAAAGGACCCCGGGCAGGTCCTTAATCTCATCATCAAGAGTTAAGGTCTCATGTCGTACAGCATGTGGAGGCTGTTGGATCGAGAAGCGTTAGAGGGGGGGTGAACAACACACGTGGCTTTCACTCGTTTCGTAATCGTAAAACAATCGAGAAGTAGCAGTGGAAGAAGAACAATACACAAAAGACACTAAGATATTTACTTGGTTCGGAACCTAGGGCGACTCCTACTCCAAGGCCCGTGATCGTTGATCGCTTTCTGTGGACAACAACTATATCGCGCAAATTTAATTACAAAGGTATTACAGTAGTGCAATAACAATAACAGAGTTATACCGACGACAGAATCAAAGTCTCGAAGCTTCGGGTCGTCGGGGACTTGCAACAGCACTTCAGGGTGTCTTTTGGAGCAGCACGTTGTAGTAGAGATCTCTAGAATTCATTGTTGTAAGCTGCTGCTCGAAGATCCCTTTTATATAGTGTTGGAGGCACCTCCAAGCCTATCCGAGGCGCCTCCAAGCCATCGAGTCGCATGCGTGGATCAGCTCTGATCTGGTCGCACCTTATCCCATTGAAGGCGCCTCCAAGCTGCTCCAAGGCGCCTCCAACGCCTGGTCCAAGGCGAATTCAGCTTCCTCCGAGGCGCCTCCAGCGCCTCTGGACAGCTGGCTTCGGCTAGCACCCGAGGCGCCTCCAAGCTCCATGGAGGCGCCTCGGACACTGTTCATCCGAGGTTAAATGTGCTCCTTTGTTCCTGCAAAATGTGTTAGTCCCAAACACAATATCCTGTAAAACAAAGTTAGCACAGAAATATGATAAATGATATCGACAGTCATCAGACTGTCCGGGTCTGATTTCAGATTTCCAACCGGAAACCCTAGGTCGACCCGACGCCTACTGTTTCCTGTACGGGGAACGCGTCCTCACCTACTCCACTCAGGAGATTTACCTGTTGCCAATGCGATCCTCCAGATCGACTGGACTTTTGCTCAACGTTCGAAGGTTCCGGACTTTCTGCTGGACTTCCGCTTCCCGACCCGTCTAGTCTTCCACCTAGTTCGCGACACCAGGACTTTCCACCTAGGGTTACCCCCTAGGACTTTTGCCTGAAGCTCTCGACCCGCCAAGACTTTCTACATAGGGTTACCACCCCCTATGACCTAGGGTTACCACCCCCTAGGGTTTTCCACCTTCCTAACCGCAGCTAGGACTTTTGCCTAAGTACACTTAGGACTTTTCTGTAAGCTCATTCAAAACGTTAGATAACAATTAAACTTAACTTTAAATCCCTTTGTCATTATCAAAACTTGAGTTCGATTGTCGGATGCTCCCCGCACCAACAATCTCCCCCTTTTTGATTATGGCAATCGAAATTCAAAGTTAAGAAAAAAATGCAATAAAGATAAGCATAAATTAGCACAAGCATAAATAAAGCATAAGCACATTAAAGCTCCCCCTTAATAGAAGCTCCCCCTTAAAATGATTTCTTTTTATTTTAAATTTTCTTTAATTTCTTTTGAATTTCTTTATACTCTCCCCCTTTGCCATCTATCAAAATAAATAAGAGAGTAAAATAAGTATAGACATAAATACTTAGCTCTTTTAAAATAAGTTTTCTTGTAAATGTTTAGCTAAGTTAATAAATTCGCCATAAGTTTGGAACCACAATTTTTTTTAAGGATTTTTCAAATGAGTATGCTTTTAAAAGATTTTTTAAATGATTTTTCAAAGCATTTTGAAAGATTTAAGTGAAATTTTTAAATGAGTTTTTGAAATAATTTTCAAAGGATTTTTAAATAAGTTTTTGAAATAATTTTCCAAGGTTTTTTAAATAAGTTTTTGAAATAATTTTCCAAGGTTTTTAAATAAGTTTTTGAAATAATATTCAAGGATTTTTTAAATAAGTTTTTGAAATAATTTTCAAAGTATTTAAATAAGTTTTTGAAATAATTTTCAAGGGATTTTTAAATAAGTATTTGAAATAATTTTCAATGGATTTTTAAATAAGTTTTTGAAATAATTTTCAAAGGATTTTTAAATAAGTATTTGAAATAATTTTCAAAGGATTTTTAAATAAGTTTTTGAAATACTTTTCAAAGGATTTTTAAATAAGTATTTGAAATAATTTTCAAATGATTTTTAAATAAGTTTTTGAAATAATTTTCAAGGGATTTTTAAATAAGTTTTTGAAATTTTCAAAGGATTTTCCAAATAATTTTGAAATAGATTTTTAAAGGATTTTTCAAATAATTTTGAAATAGATTTTTTAAAGGATTTTTTAAATAATTTTAAAATAGATTTTTTTTAAAATAATTTTTCAAATAATTTTGAAATTTATTTTTAAGGATTTTTCAAATAATTTTGAAATAGATTTTTTAAAGGATTTTTCAAATAAAAGGATTTTTCAAATAATTTTGAAATATATTCTTTAAAGGATTTTTCAAATAATTTTGAAATAGTTTTTTAAAGGATTTTTCAAATAATTTTGAAATAGATTTTTTTTTAAAGAATTTTGAAATGTATTTTTAAAGGATTTTAAAATGTTTTTTTAAAAAGATTTTTCAAATAATTTTGAAATTAAGTTTTAAAAGTTTTTTAAAAGATTTTTCAAATAATTTTGAAATTAAGTTTTAAAAGATTTTTAAAATATTTTTCAAATAATTTTGAAATTAAGTTTTAAAAGATTTTTCAAATAATTTTGAAATTAAGTTTTATTGTGTTTAGTTGATTTTATTTAAATTTGCTTAAATTTTGAACAATTTGAACTTATTTGAACCTAGATCCATCTCACCCGATTCTAAATTATCAATCAGGTAATCTTAAGTAATTTTGTGAGATGATTATCTTAAATTTAGGTTATTTCTAAGGATTAATTTACATTTGAGTTAAACTTAGGTTTTCCAATTAGTCAATTAAATATGTCTTTCCATGATTGATTCCCAGGTCAGGGCGAGGCTCTAGGCCTTCTTGGGTATGAGATCATACACCCTTTCCTAGACAGAATCGATCAAAGAAATATATATTTAATTTTCTTTTTGAAACTCCTAGATTTAACTTGCAAGTGTAAATTACACCTAGATCCTTAAGCTATTCTAGTCTAAGCATGTATATTGCAAGGAAAATAAATAAACAAGCATCAATCAGTTCTATCTATTGGTAAAGATGGTCTTTCTATTGTCTCCTCCTGGATCATAGCCTCGATATGGTCTATCAAGGTAATGGATCTGATCCTTGGGGACCCAATATTATCCAAGTCTAACTTGATTAACCAAGTTTGTCTTGGGGACCCATGCTTGAATTATGTTTCTATTATTTCTATTTACTAACGACAGATATGATTTATACTTTGTTTTGGTCTTAAATCCAAGTACGGATTTGTTGTAAATGGCTCGTTGTTTTCCAAGAATCAAATCCAGATTCTTGGAACCCAAGGTGAACTGTTCCAAGGTGTCCTTAAGTTCTTTAATTTGAGTTTTCAAATTGGAATTTTCTTCCTCAAGTTGTTAGATTTGAGTTGAACTTCCAATTTGAACTGGCTCAATTAAAGATCTCGAGTCAGTTGCTTCCTTAAGGGCTATTACCTCCTTTTGGAGCGACTAGACCCGGATATTGGACTTAGCCAATTTCTTTAGCAAGTAAGGTACTAGGTTTTGTAAATTTTCTAGATTATCTATATTAATACCAGAAATTACAGAGCTTACAGTGGGTTTTGGTCCTTCAAAAATGGATGCGGATCCGTGGCTTCTCTCGGACTCGGTGTCTGACTCACTCTCGATCTCGGATTCGGACTCGGTCTCGGTTCCGACAATATTTGCTTGTATCGGTAGAGCTAGGAAGCTTGTTTGTTCAAGCTCTTCATCGGAATCTTCGGAGGAGGACTCATCCCACGTCGCCTGCAACACCTTCTTCTTTCTAGCTTCCTTAGTCTTGATTGTACCTGCAACTAACACAACGCCTTCCTTGGCGAGAGTAGTATTAGTCTGTTCAAATGATTCATCTATTAAATTGTGCTTACTTACTTTCGCATTGGAGTTATCCTCATGTAGCTCAATCAGCTTTTGCCACAACTCTTTTGCACTTGCAAAGGGGCCGATGCGGTTCAGTTCTTCATTGGTTAGGCCGCCTTGTAGCATGCAGGTTGCTTTGGCATCGGCTTCCACCTTCTCCTTTATGCTAGCATCCCAGTTGATGCATAAGACGAGTTCTCCGGTGCCGTCGCGTGGAAGCTTAAGACCGGTCTGGATAATGATCCACATTTCGACTTGTGTCTTGAGGTGGTATTCCATCCGGTTCTTCCAATATCCAAAGTCCTCGCCAGAAAAGAGTGACGGGCGGATGGTGCAAAATCCTTCTTGGAATGTCATTTAAGATCTAGCACACAAATAAACAAAAAAACTTGTCTCGGGACTTAATCCTAGATTAGTAGTGCAAGAGAAGGATAAAAATAGGAATTCACAAATTTCGAAAAAAAATAATAAAATAATAATAAAATATTATTAAAAAATATTATTTTAATTTTTGCCAAATTCAATATTTTATCAATACTAATAAATGGTGAAGAGATGAGAATGAATTTTTCGAAAATAATTTTGGAGGGAAAAAATGAAAGGCGTACCAATTCAGAGCAACCCCGCTCTGATACCAATTGTTGGATCGAGAAGCGCTAGAGGAGGGGGGGGGGGTGAATAGCGCTCGTGGCTTTCACTCGATTCGTAATCGTAAAACAATCGAGAAGTAGCAGCGAAAGAAGAACAATACACAAAAGACACCAAGATATTTACTTGGTTCGGAGCCTAGGGCGACTCCTACTCCAAGGCCCGCGATCGTTGATCGCTTTCTGTGGGCAACAACTATATCACGCAAATTCAATTACAAAGGTATATAGTGGTGCAATAACAATAACAGAGTTATACCGACGACAGAATCAAAGTCTCGAAGCTTCGAGTCGTCGGGGACTTACAACAGCACTTCAGGGTGTCTTTTGGAGCAGCACGTTGTAGTAGAGATCTCTAGAATTCGTTGTTGTAAGTTGCTGCTCGAAGACCCCTTTTATACAGTGCAGGAGGCGCCTCCAAGCCTGTCCGAGGCGCCTCCAGGTCGCTGAGTCGCACGTGTGGATCAGCTCTGATCTGGTCGCACCTTATCTCATTGAAGGCGCCTCCAACACCTGGTCCAAGGCGCCTCCAACGCCTGGTCCAAGGCGCCTTCAGCTTCCTCCGAGGCGCCTCCAGCGCCTCTGGACAGCTCGCTTCGGCTAGCACCCGATGCGCCTCCAAGCTCCATGGAGGCGCCTCGGACACTGTTCATCCGAGGTTAAATGTACTCCTTTGTTCCTACAAAATGTGTTAGTCCCAAACACAAACCCCTGTAAAACAAAGTTAGCACAGAAATATGATAAATGATATCGACAGTCATCGGACTGTCCGGGTCTGACTTCGAATTTCCAACCGAAAACCCTAGGTCGACCCGACGCCTACTGTTCCCTCTACGGAGAACGCGTCCTCACCTACTCCACTCAGGAGATTTACCTGTTGCCAGTGCGATCCTCCAGATCGACTGGACTTTTGCTCAACATTCGAAGGTTCCGGACTTTCTGTTGGACTTCCGCTTCTCGGCCCGTACAGTCTTCCACCTGGTTCGTGACACCAGGACTTTCCACCTAGGGTTACCCCTAGGACTTTTGCCTGAAGCTCTCAACCCGCCAAGACTTTCTGCATAGGGTTACCACCCCCTAGGGTTTTCCACCTGCCTAACCGCAGCTAGGACTTTTGCTTAAGTACACTTAGGACTTTTCTGTAAGCTCATTCAAAACGTTAGATAACAATTAAACTTAACTTTGAATCTCTTTGTCATTATCAAAACTTAAGTTCGATCGTCGGATGCTCCCCGCACCAACAGAGGCCAAGCAGGTAAGATATTCTGAACCCCCTAAATCAGCTCCGTGCAAGTTTTGTACATACCACTGGTCAGAGATCCACAACACCCAGGATTGTTATAATCTGGAGAATATCCAAGCAGCCAACCAAGGGTTCCACTAGCGTTCACCATCGTCAAATTGTAGTCATTACCAGCAGTCAAATGGACCACCACGAAGAGACTACTGAGGCACCAAGCTGTGTTAAAGAATGCCCCAAAAGCAAGAAGATCGGGCCCAAGCCCTCGGTCGAGTCCAGCAGGAACAACCTCCGACGCAGTAAGAAGAGAACCACAACAATGTTGTTCGGGAGGATATTGGCATGATTGTAGGAGGCTCGACTGATGGAGACTCCAACCGTACGAGCAAGTCACGCGCTTACCGACTAAAGATCCGCACTGTCGGTTGTAGTTAGGAGCATCCCCAGGGACCCGAAATTAGCTTCAGGCCCAAGGATTTGGAAGGGGTTAAAGTACCCTATGATAATACTTTAATAATTAAGGTGGTTATAGCAAATTATAACACTCATCACACCTTTATTGACACAGAAAGCTTGGTCAACATCATCTTCAAACAAACGTTCGAGTAGCTTCAGATTAACAAAGGTGAGCTCCAACCCATGGTGACCCTGCTATATGAATTTATGAGCAACGAGGTTTAGCCGCTTAGCCAAATTAAGCTGGTCATATCCTTAAAAGGAGGAGCCTCTAATGAGGACACGTCGATCGACTTTTATATTGGTAGACGCGCCCTTAGCATACAATATCATTTTTGAGTCGGTTGGGCCTAAATGATTTTCAGACAGTTGTTTTAACCTTCTATCAGAAAATAAAGTTCCTCGTAGACGACCAGGTAGGAGAGGTCAGGGGAAATCAACTATAGCATGCAAGTACTGTAGGATCGAAAAGAATTTAGATATCTCCACAATAGCATGATATTGTCCACTTTGGGCCTAGACCCTCATGGCTTTGCTCTTGGGCTCTCCCCAAAAGGCCTCATGCCAATGGAGATATCTTTTCTCTTATAAACCCATGATCTTTCCCATGTGTTTCCAATATGGGACTATGTTTGCAACCTTGCAACCCCAACAATCCCCCCCTCAAACAAAGGACCATGGGCTTCCCACGCCCGATCCTCGACCCACCAGGTCTTCCTGCCCCTCGGTCTACCCGACCTACTAGGACTTCCTGCCCCTCGGTCTACTCGACCTACTAGGACTTCCTTGCCTAGCCGCAACTAGGACTTCCTGCCCCTCGGTCCACCCGACCTACTAGGACTTCCTGCCTGGTGTCTAGTCCTCTTGATCCGAACATAGGAGCCCCCACTTTTTTTGTTCGAGGTTAATATTGTACTCACATGGTTCAATCAGACCATATCTCTTGTGCACAGTCGGCGGTTAAACCTTCTGGCAGTTCGGGCTCTGATACCAATTGTAGGATCGAAAAGAATTTAGATATCTCCACAATAGCATGATATTGTCCACTTTGGGCCTAGACCCTCATGGCTTTGCTCTTGGGCTCTCCCCAAAAGGCCTCATGCCAATGGAGATATCTTTTCTCTTATAAACCCATGATCTTTCCCATGTGTTTCCAATATGGGACTATGTTTGCAACCTTGCAACCCCAACAAGTACTACGTCGACATAATAAAAACCAAAGCCAATGTCGCACAAAAGGTTTAGCAGATAAAGGTCAACATCATTCATAAAGCACCTCCTACACTCATCTATGAAGAAAAGGAGGAGGTTCAAATTCAACCAGCACGGCCGAAGGCTACTACTGAAGTAGCGTCCAACCTAGCTCTTGAACTTAAAGCTAAACTTGTTGCATGCTTGACACATAATAGTGATATTTTCACCTGGACGCCCAAGGAAATCACGGGCGTCTCACCTACGGTGATGAAGAATGTACTCCATATCTATCTAGATGTCTAGCCGGTCAAACAAAGAAAGCGGGATTTTAGAGTCGAGCAGAATAAAATCATCCTAGTAGAGGTGACAAACTACTGGAGGCCGAATACATTCAGAAAATATAGTTCCTAAGCTGGCTAGTAAACGTGATCCTGGTGTTTAAGCTAAGAAATAAATAGAAAGTTTGCATTGACTTCAAAGACCTCAATGAGGCATGCTCGAAGGACTTTTATCCCCTACCTCACATCAACCAAGTAGTGGATTCAACCTCTGGATATGAATTAATATGCATGTTAGACACATAACAGGGCTATCATTAAGTTTAACTTCCCAAAGAAGATCAAGAAAAGGTTAGTTTCATAACTGCTAAAGGAACTTACTGTTACAATGTTATATCATTTGGACTAAAGAATGCAGGAGCAACTTATCAACGACTCATAAATAAAGTTTTTTGGAAGTAGATCGGGAGGAATATGGAGGTTTATGTGGATATATCCTCATCAAATCTCTCCGAGTGACTAATTTATGTGCTAATAGCAAAGAAATCTGCCATACATTAAGGGAATATGGACTGAAGCTCAATCATAGTAAGTGTCTATTCAGAGTTAAGAGCGGACGTTTCTTGGATTACATAGTAACCAAACGGGGAATAGAAGCTAATCCAAGCAAGGTGAGGGCTCTTCAAGACATGGCTCCCCTACACAACTTGAAGGAAGCATAAAGGCTAATCGGGCGAATCACGACGTTATCTCAGTTCATATCAAGATTTGCCGACTCAAGTTTACCTTTCTTCAAAATACCCCGTCGGGCAACCAAATTTTAATGGGAAGCCGACTGTGACAAGGAGTTTGAAGAGTTAAAGAATTACTTGTCCTCCCTGCCTATACTTACTAAATCAATAGTCGATGAACCTTCATGGGTGTATTTATCTGCTAATAAGAGCATCGTTGAGTTGGTGCTGGTAAGGCAGGAGGGGAAAGAGTAGCAACCTGTATTTCTTAAGTCATTAAAGGAGATCAAGTGTCACTACACCACACTCGAGAAGTTGGCGTATAGACTGGTCTTAGTCGCTCGGAGGTTACGTCCTTATTTTTTTTATCTCATCTGATCATCGTATTAATTAATAGTACCTTGGGTTGAGTGCTTATCAACTCAAAAGCTTCAGGAAGTTAATTATGTAGATCACAAATCTTAGTAAGTATGATATTCAGTATCAGCCCTGAGCGACCATCAAGGCACAAGTGTTAGCTGATTTTATAACAGAAATACAAAGTTTTAAACTTGAGAAAACTTAGAAAATATACGTGGATGGATCATCCACTCAGTAGGACAGTTGAGTGAGAATTATATGATTTCACCCAGGGAGGATAGAATGCAATTGTCCATTCGACTAAATTATTGGGCCACTGGTATACGATATCTGTCACACTCGTAAATCAAATTAATAATGTATTTTCCACTGAACCCCTTTACCACACAATCATGTTGTAATAACGAGCCTAGGATCGATCCTCGAGGAACTAACGGTAGGATGTAATCTAGGATTGTATTTTATTTCTATTTTTGGGGTTTTTAATATGAAAATGGGGGTTTAAGCTTGAATCTAAATCTAACAAAAGTAAAGCACAACAAATAAGAAATTAATCTAAAGCAATAGTGAAACCTAACTAGATGCCAATAATCAAATCATAACGCATTGTCACCCTATGTCATAATTAAACCATCAACACACTTAAACTAAATATGAAATTACGAGACGCAATTAAAATCTAATCTAAGCATTGAATTAAATCGGGAATGAAATAACAAGAAGCATTTAAATCTAATTTAAATAGAAATTAAACCCTAGCTTAAAACTTAAACACTAAACAATTAACCTAACATCAAATAAAACTTAAACTAAGCTTCAACAAGGTAATAAAATGCTAAACTACTTGCTAAAAATAAAACAAACATAAGTGAAATCTATTTAAGCTATAAAACAGTAACAAAATGAACTAAAAATGGTAACCAATCCATTCTCACAATCAACCTACACAATCTTCACGCTCTTGCCGTCACACAAGAGTGCCAAAGTCGAGAACACCCAACTCCGAACCTCAATGAAGAACCTCAGCTGCGTCTTAGTTTGAGGTATGCTCAACAACACCGGCGGACCACCCCTGGCGAGCTGAAACAACCCTAAACCCAAGAATGGCCCGAAAATATGCAAATCTGAACTCTGGATCTGGGATGAAGTTGCGGATGATGGTTTGCTGTCGGATGGAGCTCAGGAACACCGGAGGACCACCGCCGATAGTCACTGAAGTGAATCGGAGTCGCCGATTGGAAGAACACCTCCAAATCGGCACTGGAACAGGGGATTACCGAGAGCCAAATTCCACCGGAGGGAACACCCTTCGATGGCTCCAGAAGATCGGGATGAGCTGCAGAGAAACTCTCCACCGAGGTTGAAGCTTGAGAGGATGATCGGAGAAAGGAAAGGGGCCGGAATCTCGGAGATGCCGCGGGATGCAAAGCTGCGCAGAGGAAGAGATCGACGAACACAAGAAGCACTGTAGGTTCTGTTTTGAATCAAATCTCAGATTTGATCGGACGTGAGAAGTGTTGGGACCTTGACGTCCGCTAGAGGGGGGGTGAATAGCGTCTCACCCAAAACTTTACTTCCTATAATGTTGGTGCACAGCGGAATACAAAAGCAAACTAACAAATAAGAAAGTTAACCTAAAACAAGAAGGAAGAAGACAACAAACCAAACACAAACCCTAACACAAGGCGTGTACGTGGTTCGGAGATAACTTGCTCCTACTCCACGGCGTGTCCGTAAGGTGGACGATCCCTCAATCCGTCGGTGGATTAGTCCCTGGCAAACTCCGGCTAGCTCAACCTCCTTGTGGGTGGAGAAACCTCACCACAACTCCAACCAAGACCTCTTGGCACACAAAGATCTCTTGAGCACTTTGGTGACTACTAATTAGGCTTTAACCAAGTCTAATTTCGTCACCTTGGCCGGCCATACCAAGCTCCTTCTTATAGAGCTTGGAACAAATCAGAACCTGATTTGCCCGTTACCAGTCGACTGGTCAATGCACCAGTCGACTGGTGCCAACGGCTATCTCAACGGCTCTCTGCTACAGTGCATCAGTCGACTGCTACAATCATCAGTTGACTGCTACAGTACGCTACAGTGCTGCTACAGTAACTCTACAGTACTGCTACATTAACTCTACAGTACTGCTACAGTACGCTACAGTAAAACCCTAATTTTAGGATTTTGCCTCGAGTACATTCACTCAGCACTCGTTCTCGCCCGACCAACCTAGACCTAGCCTTCTAGCCTCCTCCATCAGCCTCGCGTCCCTCGGATGTCTCCCCATCCTTCACGTCTTGCCTTCTGGAGCTTCCTTCGGCCTTGTCCATATTGTCGGGTTTTCCTTTGCCAAGAGGCTCCTCACCTCCGGGGCTTCATCCATTTCCAAGTCACACTTGGACTTACGTTGTCAAGACTACATGCTTGGACTTACACCGCCAAGACTCATTCTTGGACTTTCCTCCTTTGCCAAGATCACACTTAGACTTTTCTTGTTGTACTTGTATCCTGCACACTCACAATGCATATCAAATACAACAATAAACCTAACTTAAACCTTTGCCCAAACATCAAAACCTAGGGCACCTAGATTGCTCCAACAAGAAGCACATCCAGTATCTAATACCCATGATGTAGAAATAGATAGATTGACTTCTATAACATATATACCTGAAGTGGAAGTCTCACTTCGCTTCTTCTTAAGATCCTCCAAGTATACCTTGCAGCTCCTCTTCCAGTGTCCGGTCTGACCGCAGTGGAAGCAGGTAGCATCCTTGGTGACCCCTCCTTTAGGCTTCAGTGCCTTGCCTTTGCCCTTGGCTTGAGACTTTCCCTTGCCTTTGGGCTTGCCCTTGCCCTTATGTTTCTGAACCATCATAACAGTGTTGGGCTTAGCCTTCTTAAGGTTCAGCTCAACAGTTCTCAACATGCTAAGCAGCTCAGGCAGTGGCTTGTCAATCTCATTCATGTTGTAGTTTAGAACGAACTGACTGTAGCTATCTGGCAAGGATTGCAAGATCAGGTCAGTGGCCAGCTCTTGGCCAAGTGGGAACCCCAACCTTTGTAGGTTCTCTATGTACCCAATCATTTTGAGTGCATATGGGCCTACAGGAGCCCCGTCTGACATCTTGCACTGAAACAGTGCCCTTGAAATCTCAAATCTCTCATGCCTCGCTTGACCTTGATACAGTTGACGAAGATGTTCAACCATATCGTAAGCGCCCATTAACTCGTGTTGCTTCTAAAGCTCAGAGTTCATGGTCGCGAGCATTAGATTAGACACATCTAATGCGTCATCTTGATGCTTCTTGAAAGCATCTCGGTCAGCTCTCGGGGCAGTGGCAGGAGGAGCCTCCGGAATGGGCTGCTCCAGAACGTACAGTTTACGTTCTTGGGTGAGAACTATTTTCAAGTTCCTGTACCAGTGTAGGAAATTTGCTCCGTTGAGCTTGTCCTTCTCAAGAACATATCGCAGGGAGAAAGTGTTCGTATTTGACGTCATGGTTATCTACAACAGAAAAATGCAGAAAATAAATATCATATTCTTTAAATCATTTAATTAGGCCTTTAACTAAATGATGCTCCCACTGAATTCTATAATTCATGTGGAACAAGATCCACATCATACTAACCCTTGAGTTAGCTTTGGCTAATACGCCCAAGACTTAGTATGATCAGTAGGTAACTAATTACCAATTACATCTCTATGCAACTCTTGTTTATAGGATAAAAAATCCGCATTTATATTAAAACTCGAGTTAGCTTTGGCTAATACGCCCAAGAGTTAATATAAACGTGATTTTGACCTATCTACCAACCATTGGATAATGCCTATAGTTAAACTCGATCCAATTGAGTTAACTAGTTACTCAATCTAATTGAGTTGTACTCACCCATGCGTTGATAGGCGGGACCAAGATTGTCCCTCCGTACCCTACCAAGATAGTATGTGTTGCTCTGCTTTGGCAGATTCAACAACAACATGCGATCGAGGTAGTGGTAGGTATCACGGCATGGTAGGTATTACGAGTTGTCGCGATTTAGATCTAATCTAAACGATGATGCGTATCATATACTCGATAGATCTAATCTAATCGAAGGGTGCATCATGTGCACGACTTAGATCTAATCTAATCGTTAGGCACTAATTAATTACTTAATTAACTAGCATGCATCACATACACACAAAAGTAATTAATTAAATAATTTTGTGATTATGTCATGACCCTACTACGATCTTCTCAAGCCAATGAGAAGATCGGATGGTCAACCTAAGGTCAACAGCTTCTCAAGCGCCTTCCTTTTGACCACCTTGTGTTGCTCGCGCCTTCCTCGTAACTCCGTCTTGAGTGGACCTTCCACCGCTTCAAAATTTACATTACATTTTGAAACTCGAGTTACATTCGAGTCTAAATCTAATTTACAACCACAATATAAATAGGGAGGCACGACACGCAGGTCGCGTATCAAATACAGCACACACAAACACATGACGGCACGCAGACCGTATTATAAATTACAACACAAATTATCCAATCGAATTGGGTCTTTGGGCCATGACTATCACAAAAATAATATATAATTCGAAATTATATATTTCTATAATTTTCTGTAATTTTTCCTATAATTTTTACGAGTACAATTTCCCGGCGGTTTCATTTAGCGGTTTTCGGGCGCAATCGCGAAACGAATCCCCTTGCGGGGCCAGGGGCAGCGCCCCTACCCGCGATCTAACCATCGCGAGGGTTCCTTTGCGATCTAACAGTGCCTTAGCCCGCTGTCCCAAAAAGTTTTGGGGTGAAACTTGGCCGTCTTGGGAAAAACTTCTCGGTAGTCGAAGCCTACAAGTGTCGAAACACTTATGCTTCGCTTCTACGAGAAAAATACCCATAAAAACTATAAAAATCATAAATTTACAGAATATTACAGAACTGAAAAGTTTTCATAAAACACAAAGTAAACTCGTATTCGTCTTCGCACGTGGCTCTGATACCACTGTTGGGTTTTTCGCGCCACGAAAACCGCTTTTCGCGTCGCGGAAACCCCGAATCTCCCTAGCCAACGGATCCGTGCGAAGAATAAAATTCGAAAACATACGAGTATGAGTTTCAAACTCTAGATCTACAGTAGATAAGAGTATTACCCTTGTAGCGAAGCCCTTCGCGTTCCCGCTCGTCCAAACGGTGCCGGATCTCGAAGTTGTCAACGTAGACAACTCTCTATACGTATCCACACGAACACATAGATGGAAAAATCACACAAAAAGGTGTGCTAGCACCTTTTTGATGATTCGGCCAAGTTGAGGAGGAGAGGGAGAGGGAGAGCTAGAGGAAGGAGATGAAGTGAATTGCCTTAAATGAAAAATTCATTCCTTCCCCTCACAATAGTGGCCGACCACTTTCAAAAAGTGTAACCCCCATTTCCACATTAAATGCAATTAATGTGGAGCCATTAAAGAGAATGACTTTGTAACCACCATGAGGTGGAACACTTTGATGATGTGGCACATCATCATTAGTCCTCCTAATGTCAAATCACTAATGATGTGGCAAATAGTTAAGTCAAACTTGACTCTTCCTCTTCCTCTCAAGTCAAGTCAAACTTGACCAAATCTCTCCCATGGTTGATCTAATCCAACCATTTGATTCAAGCCAACTTAATATAATGAATCTAATTCATTTAATTAAATTAATTCAATGAGTCATAATCTAAATTAGACTCATTGAACACATGAATCAACTTGAGTCTAACTCAATTAGCCCAATTAAGATTACTCTTAATCCAATTTGATTCATCAAATGAATCTAATCCTCTTGGTTCATCGTATGAACCTAATCTCCATCTAATTGTCCTTAGTGTGTGACCCTATAGGTTCTTGTAACGTTGGCAATACCCCTAAACTCATTTAGGAGCATAAGTAATGAGCGGTATCTAGCAACACATCATTACTACCCAAGTTACAAGAATGTTGAGATCCAATATCACCTTGTGACTACTAATTGTGACTCCTCACAATATATGACAAGTGTCTTTCTATCCTAGACATCTAGATTGATCAATGTGAGGCATAGACCGTGTCATCCTCTGATCAATCTAAATCCTAAACTCCAAGTAGACTCACTAAATCAAATGAGCTCAATATCTCATATTGACTCATTTGGGCATGGCCATGCACTTCGTGGTCTCACTCTATCAAGAATACCGATATCTCTCCCGTCATATAGGAGGGATAGGTCCCATCTACATCACTCACATCCCTCCGCATAATTTGTTACATACCCAGTAATCGCCTTTATAGTCCACCCAGTTACGGGTGACGTTTGACGAAACCAAAGTACATAACTCCTTATGTAGGGAACCATGGTGACTTCAGGTCTAAGGACTAGTAGTCATACTAATAGCCACATGAGAAAGTATATGATACTCATATAACGATCTATGATACTTTCTCATGGCGGGTCATTCAGTATACATTCTCTAATGCATACCTATGTGTCAACTTGATATCTCTATATCCATGACTTGTGAGATCAAGTCATCGAGTTGACCTACATGCTAGTCTTATTGCATTAACATTGTCCCTGAATGTTAATACTCGACTAGGAATGATTAAGAGTAGTGTTCCCTATATCATCTCACTATCGATTCAACCAATCGATTAATATAGGTAAGAACCTTCTACTCAAGGACGTTATTATATTTAGTTTATTTGGCACCAATACAAGTAAGTATAATAACCAAAAAACCAAATGTCTTTATTTATATAGAATATGATACAACAAGTCCAAAATACAATCATCAAATGATTGACTCTAGGGCTCTAGCTAACATGACTTTCATCTTTTTTTTTTTTATTTTGTTGATGCCATGGAAGGTAGAATACCATTTCTTTCAGCACAATAGAAACACTAACTTGAGTTTCACATTGGTTTTAAGGTTGCTCCTGAATTATGATACATCATTGATACAAAACAATTCCGAGCATTGCAAATTCTGTGTTCTGCACTTTTGATTGCTCTATAAAAGACCACCATAGTATCAATTTCCGAAATTCCAAACTGTTAATAACAATTCTACTCACACATCAAATGTATCACTTCTTGGCACAAGACACATAGCCAATAAAATCATCACAAAAGACTTGTAAAATTTGCTGAATTCCTCTCAATTCTATTTCTGTTTATGTTCCAAAATAGCTCACTGATTTCAACTCCCATTACCTTTCAAAACAAAGATTCTTATTTAGCACAAACCTCTTCCAGCAACTTCAAATTCAGAAATCAGATTCAACATCTTCTTCCAACATATTTCTACTAATGTTTTGAATGTATCAACATAGTATCAAGTCTCAAAATCCAAAACCATAGTAGCTTGCTCTTGACATGATAAATCTCAAAAAATGAATTCATTTAGCATACAATCTTAAGAGCACTTCATTCATGGCAATATTTTCAGCATTTCCTTTTCTAGCACAATAGCATCCCAACTTTAAAACCCTTAAGCATTTAACTCCATTGCATCTTTCCAAAACTCCATCATTAGCTTGAATTTGAATCTCGAGCATTAACAAATGAATCCAAACATTCCAAAAATAATATACACCTCCCCCACACTTAATTCTTTTGTTATCTTGCAAAATCTAACTCATCAAGAATTCAACCAAAACTCTCAATAGAAACATAACAAGCAAAGATAGTCAAAGGTTAAAATACTAGATGAGAATTAAAGAAAATTATGGGGAAAGAATTTGGAAATCATGAGGGATCAAGAATGAGATCAATCCTTCATTTCCATGTATTCATATGCTATTGTGATTTTGAAAAGAAGCAAAACAAGTTCTAGAGTTTCAATTGCTATGAGTACATGTCACACAAAAATATAATAGTAATTAGGCTTAAAGTGGTCCTCTCTAGGTAATATTCATGCAAATAAACTCAATCGATCAAAATAGATTCCACTACCATTTTAACCAATTTCATGTAAGTAAGACATCCAATCATGTCAAATGACCTAAAATTGATGATCAAATTTAATAGACTTTTACCATCTTAAAAATATTACTAAACAATTCATGGATAATTTTATTAAAAATGACATGCTATGTAACTAAACAAAATGCAAAGTATGAAAGCAAATGTGGAAATAAAATGCAAAATGTAAAAACAAAGTACAAATGCAAAGTATGAAACTAAAGAAACGGATAAAGAATTTATTAACAAGACATGAATTAAAATGCAAAAGAAAGCTAAATTAGAACCAACTCCCCTTTCATTCCTGGTGGTTGAAGAAGGTTTAGAAGAAGTATCCACCCCGGAAGTGGAGTAATCATGGTTCCACTCAAATTCTTCTTATTAATCATTTTTCCTTTCACCATTCTTTCTGGAGGTCTAAGGCAGTTCAGTGTAAGCAACCATTTCGGAAGCTTGTGTTCTCCTACCACATCAATAAAAGAAAACACCTCCCACACACATGTGAGATAAAAAGAAAATAGGAGAATATTAGTGTGGGTAAAAGATATTTCAAGAAATGATTCACATCTAATAAAATTAATAAATGGTACCTCTATGAAATTTCCTGATGTATCACAAACAATACTTACCTTATCGTGTTGAAAGGTACCTGGAGTGGTGTTTGTTACCTCCTCCTCATCAACTAATGGCTCATACTCTGGTTCTGGTGTATGTTCAACTTCCTGTAGTGATTCTTGGGTGCTTGGCTCAATAGCACAAGTCCCTACACTTTCATCCTCAAATTCAGGTGATCCTTGGGGTATTGCTTCCAGTAAGCAATCCCCTACACTTAAATCGTCATCAATTAAATATTCATTTCCTACATCTGTATCAACATCTAAAGCAACGCTATTAGTAGAATCAGAAATATGAACAACTACATCATCATCACAAATAAAACTAGATAAATCTTGTGAATAAATGGAAGTAGGGTCAGGCCTGACAGAATCACTACTTTCATCTCTCCACTGTAGTTTTGTGCTTGTAACTGATTGATGGATAATGCAATCTGATCTAACTGACTCTGTATATTCTGTATCCTTGTAAATTGTTGCTCTTGATGCTCTCTCATTTGTTGCATAACTTCATTGAATTTCCAAACTGAATCTGTAAATTGTTCTTGTACTTCCTCATATTGATATTCAGGCGCATAAATCCCAGTCTGAGGCTGATAATAATAACTCTGACTCCAATCTCCAAAATGCTGATAATATGGATCCATGGTAAAAAGAATTTCCTGTTCTTACACTGATAATTAGCAAATAAAATTAGAAGACTCAGGAACAAATAAAATCAAACACATGGATATATAATCATGAAAGCAATCAAAACAATCCTAAAAACACCAAACACTGCATATTTCATCCCCGGCAACGGCGCCAAAATTTGGTATACGATGTCTGTCACACTCGTAAATCAAATTAATAATGTATTTTCCACTAAACCCCTTTACTACACAATCATGTTGTAATAACGAGCCCAGGATCGATCCTCGAGGAACTAACGGTAGGATGTAATCTAGGATTGTATTTTATTTCTATTTTTGAGGTTTTTAATATGAAAATGGGGGTTTAAGCTTGAATCTAAATCTAACAAAAGTAAAGCACAACAAATAAGAAATTAATCTAAAGCAATAGTGAAACCTAACTAGATGCCAATGATCAAATCATAACGCATTGTCACCCTACGTCATAATTAAACCATTAACACACTTAAACTAAATATAAAATTACGAGACACAATTAAAATCTAATCTAAGCATTGAATTAAATCGGGAATGAAATAATAAGAAGCATTTAAATATGATTTAAATAGAAATTAAACCCTAGCTTAAAACTTAAACACTAAACAATTAACCTAACATCAAATAAAACTTAAACTAAGCTTCAACAAGGTAATGAAATGCTAAACTACTTGCTAAAAACAAAACAAACATAAGTGAAATCTATTTAAGCTATAAAACAGTAACAAAATGAACTAAAAATGGTAACCAATCCATTCTCACAATCAACCTACACAATCTTCACGCTCTTGCCGTCACACAAGAGTGCCAAAGTCGAGAACACCCAACTCCGGACCTCAATGAAGAACCTCAGCTGCGTCTTAGTTTGAGGTATGCTCAACAACGCCGACGGACCACCCCTGGCGAGATGAAACAACCCTAAACCCAAGAATGGCCCGAAAATCTGCAAATCTAAACTCTGGATCTGGGATGAAGTTGTGGATGATGGTTTGCTGTCGGATGGAGCTCAGGAACACCGGAGGACCACCGCCGATAGTCACTGAAGTGAATCGAAGTCGCCGATTGGAAGAACACCTCCAAATCGGCGCTGGAACAGGGGATTACCGAGAGCCAAATTCCACCGGAGGGAACACCCTTCGATGGCTCCAGAAGATCGGGATGAGCTGCAGAAAAACTCTCCACCGAGGTTGAAGCTTGAGAGGATGATCGGAGAAAGGAAAGGGGCCGGAATCTCGGAGATGCCGCGGGATGCAAAGCTGCGCAGAGGAAGAGATCGACGAACACAAGAAGCACTGTAGGTTCTGTTTTGAATCAAATCTCAGATCTGATCGGACGGTTGGGATGCTTCGGAGCTAAATCAACGGTGAAAGTTTGCGTAAAATCTAATCCGGAGGTACTGATCTTGAGCTAGGGTCTGGATCTACTCTCCCTTAGGTCGGATCGACCAGATCTTCATTGGATGGTTCAGATCTTCCCAATCTTTGATGAACGGTCCAGATTAATTTAGGCTTGATCAATGACTGTATGAACTCAGATCTGAATCAAAACCTCTGGATCTTCATCTATGGCTGAGATCTCCTCCTCATTAGGTTGGATGGGCCAGATCTTCAATGGATGACTCAGATCTGCTTGATTGTAGATGAACGGTCCAAATAACTCCAATATTTGATCTTCTCATTTCAACTCCGATTCGAGCACAAATTTGGTCCAAATAGATCCAAATCCAAGATCCTTTGATGCCTACAAAATAAGAATCAAATATTAGTATCAAATAACACAAAAAATATAATAATTTACAATTAAGTTCAAGAATAAGACAATGCATAAAATGTGATGTAACCATGATTTAAACCTATGAAATCAACATCAAATCATACATATATGAATAAAAAAAATACAGTAAAATCATGGTTATCAGCTACCAACAACGAAGTTGAATATGAAGCATTGATAGCAAACCTATAGGTTGTGAGACATGTGGGGGCCTTTGGGTCTTAATTTATTCATATTCTTAGTTAGCCGCTTAGCAATTATTGGATAATTTTGATATCAACAACAAGTGGCTTAAACTCTATGCAAAGGCATTTGAAAAGCTAAAAGTCGGGTTCTAAGTGGTAACTATACAAAAGATTCTCCGGACAGAAAATCAAACAGTAGATAATCTAGCCAAATTGGTCTCCTCCATAGTTCCATAAGCCTTGGACAAGTCGGTGGAACAAACACTAATAGTAACTTACATTGCAAGACATGACTAGTTGGAGTTACAAAGTGACCGGCGAGCATTGTTGATCTCATTTCTTCAACAAGGCAGTTTATCAACCGACCGAGATAAGCACGTATGATCAAGAATATTGCTGGTCGTTTCACTTTGACCAGGGGCAACCTCTACATATGGGCTTTTTTCGCCCTTTACTTAAGTGTATCAGACCGGACGACGTGCAATATATTTTACAAGAGGTACATCAGGGTTCTTATAGAAGCCATGTAGGAGCTGATCATTCGTTTAGAAGATATTATTGGCTGGATATTTTTGGCCCACTATGCAGGTTGATGTCGTCTGGTTGGTATCAAATTGTTTTTCTTGTCAAATGTATCAAAACAATCCCCACCATCCTACCAAGCTAATGAAAACGTCAATTATTTCCTACACATTCAACCAGTGAGGCATGGATATTATAGGATCATTCCTAATGGCACCTGCTCAGAATTTTTTTTCATGATAGCAGTGGATTATTTTTCCAAATGGATAAAGGCTGAGTCATTGGTCAAAATCACTGAACAGATAATTATAAAATTCCTCTGGCAAAACATTATCTGTTGGTTCGGGATTCCACATAGGCTTGTTTCAAATAATGGAAGATAATTCCAAGGTTGGAAAATCCGAGATTGGTGCTTAAGATACTTTATTTTGTAGGCCTTTACATCTGTGGCTTACCTCCAGAGTAATGATCAGGCTGAAGTTACCAATAGAGAGATCATTAGAGGGATAAAAACTAAACTAGATCACGTTGGAGAAAGCTGGGTTGATGAATTGCCCATGTGTTATGGGCTTATCGCACCACCCCATGAAAAGCGACAGGTATACCCCCTTTCAACCTTGTCTAGGGTGGTGAAGTAGTTTTCATAGTCGAAGTAGGCGTGGAGTCCGATCGAAGGCAATTATACGACGAAGATAATACCGGTCGACGCCTTATGAAGCTCGATCTAATAGAGGAGATCAGAGACAAGGCAGTAGTTTGGTTGATGGTGTACTGTCAAAGAATGAAGCAAAATTATAAATTTCAAGATTTTTTAGGTAAGCGACTTGGTTTGGAAGTGAATTAAGCTAGTCGGGGATGTTAACAAGTTGAGCCACAGTGGAGTAGACTATGCGAGGTGGTGCAAAAGCTCACCTCGAGCTCCTATTATCTCCAGGATGCAGATGGAAAGAAATTGGAGCGTCCCTAGAGTGTCAATCACCTGCAACCTTATAGGGATTGAGAGTACGCTTATAATACATTAATGTAGCATATTGAATATTTGGACTTAATGAAAATGCAGGCGATTTTATCTCAAAAGCTCCATGTCTTAGACTCCCGAGCCTACGGGAGATTATAAGCGAGCATGCTCTTACGATATATCCCAGACTCCTGAGCCTCCGAGTGGGTTATACGCAAGCATGCTCTTGCGCCAAGTTCTTGACTCCCAAGCCTTCAGGTGGGTTACAGGCGAGATTGCTCTTACGCCTATATATTTTTCCAGACTCCTGAGCCTCCGAGCGAATTATAAGCGAGCATGCTCTTGCGCCAAGTCCCAGACTCCTGAGCCTCAGGGTGGGTTATAAGTGAGCATGATCTCGCGTCAAGTCCCAAACTCCTGAACCTCCAGGCGGGTTATAAGCGAGCATCCTCTCGCGCTATGTCCCCGACTCTCAAGCCTCTAGATAGATTATAAGCGAGCATGCTCTCATGCCAAGTCCTAGACTTCTGAGCCTCCAGGCATATTATGAACGAGCATGCACTCGCATCAAGTCCCAGACTCTCAAGCCTCTAGATAGATTATAAGCGAGCATGCTCTCGCGCCAAGTCTTAGACTCCTAAGCCTTTGAGCGGGTATAAGCGAGCATGCTCTCACGTCAAGTCCCAAACTCCTGAGCCTCCAGACTAGTTATAAACGAGTATGCTCATGTGCCATGTCCTAGACTCTCGAGTCTTTAGGCAGGTTATAAGCGATCATGCTCTCAAGCCAAGTCCCAGACTCTCGAGTAGTCAACCGGGTTATAAGCGAGCATGTTCTCGTGCCTATATATTTTTCTAGACTTGACTCCCGAGCCTCCGAGCAGGTTATAAAAGAACTTGTTCTTATGTCTATATATTTTTTCAGACTTCTAAGCCTCCAAGCGGATTATAAGTGAGCATATTCTCATGAGTATATTATTCACAGACCACTCAGATAAATTTCTCATGGCTTTATTATGTCGCTCAAGTTATAAGGGTTATCTTATTCTATTTAATCTGGCTGGTCAATCAAAAGCAAATGCATGTTAACACACGCATCCATCTATATTGGTTTCTTGGATCGCTCGACCTAATTATTCTATCTAGATAATTATTCTGTCCAGATCAATTATGATTGGGTTTGCTTATGCGCCTAGCTTCCGGATTTTTGTATTATTGGACCTTTTTAATGGGGAAATGTTCATTCGGATTTTATTTCATAAAGGAAGTATCAATAAATTTTAAAAAGTGCACAAAGACAGGTATAATTTAATAATGGTCATTACATATGTTGCATTTAAGTTCTATTTTCTCTCCCTTCATCAATTACAAAGCAGAAAGACAAGTATATCATACATTCAATTAAATTTACCCTAGAGGTCTTTTAGGTGCTCTTTGAGGAGTCATTGACAATTTATGAACTGTTGGGGAGGCTCTACCAATAAGTAATCACCCTCTCGCAATTGTTGAACTACTTCTTCAGCTCCAAGAGTGAGCGTCCTAAAAATGTGCATGGTAAATTGTTGGCCGAATTTACGAGATTCGAGATTGGCTTTTCTCTTAATCTTCAAACGTTCATCCTCTCTGGCCTTGTAAGCGGCCAGCTCGGATTTAGCATACTTTAGTTTGGCCTACATTGATTCCAGTCGGGCTTCCTGCATGTCCAAGTTGCGTTGTTGTTCTAATATTAAAAAAATCCTTGGACGACAATTCTATGGCTTGCTTAGTGGATCCCGAAGCTTGAATAGATTTTAGCTCCTCCAGCAAGGCAGATTTTTGTGCCAAGTCGAAGACCACCTTGCCTCTCATTGTACTTTTCACTCGGAGTTTGGTTTTGCTGGTCTACAACAGGATTTCTCATTTTCTTTTCTCTACCTATTGAGATTCCACCAGTTGTTGAGAATTCCTCATGGTAATCTCCATACTTAATAGCAACCTAGCTTGAAAATCTACTTCCTTCTACAATTGAGCTAGCTCAATGCTTGGCTCAGACACAGAGAGCTCTAATTCCTAGACGTGCTCTCTAAGAATGTTGTTATCCTACTCCTGATCAACCACTAGGTGGCTTAAATTTAACCCAGCAACATAAAACTAAAAAGAATAGTGGTGAGAAGTTTTATTTAATGAAGGAAATCGAAATTAAGCACTTACTGTAGTTGCATTCTAAGCATATTTATCTGCATGCTTGGAAACTGGGAAATCCCTCAGTCGCCTCCTTGCATTCGTCCAAGCTCAACTAGTGAGCCTTTCAGCTTCATGATGTACGTAGATTATATATACTTTTATGCATACTTTAACGCACATCTACTTATATTTCATTAGCATAATCTATGTTTATTATGTTAGAGTGTATACTAAAAGCCTAGCTTTTGTAAACATTTATTTTGAAATAAAAAATCATATTGGTCAAAAATGTCTACATTTATATACTAAGTATAGTTGTTCAATTAATTTATATTGTAGATAACATGGTGTGTGGTGTCACACACAGAAGATCATGTTATCGATTCTTTATAAATTATAAACAGTATCTCACAACTAAGATGGATAGGAACAAACCATTGGAATAGTCGTAGTATAATTTGGTATTAGTTTATCTTAACTATAAAATTGCATTAGTACTCTATGAGTTTATTGAGTAGGACCATTTAAGGAAAGTTCTTTTTATACTGACTTAATAAAAGAATAAGACCTTAGTTATTATGGAAGTGTGTGCTCTTAATCCTAATATAATAACAAGCACATATATTTAGTATTTATTTCTTTGACTTATCAAAGGGTGTGATTTAGCTCGATAAATCAATATGTCTGATAAGTTGGGAAATGATATTACTTATAGTGTGTGTTGTTGATTATAGAAGGAAACTATGTCCTAGTAATCTAGGTTGATAATGTCCCCAAGAGAAGCTCATAAGAATTGTCATGTTAAACCCTGCAGGTGAACTTAGTCCGACATGACAATAAGGTTGAGTGGTACTACTCTTGGACTAAGATATTAATTAAAGAGAGTTATCAGTAACTCATTTAATTAGTGGACATTTAACATCTTAAACACAAGGAGATTAACACACTCATAATAAGAATGAGCCCAAAATGTAATTTAGGATTGGTGCGGTAGTTCAATAATAATTCTTTAGTGGTATGAATTATTATTGATGAAATTAAGTTGGGTGTTCGGGACGAACACGGGAAGCTTAATTTCATTGGGAGACCAAAACCAATTCCTCTTCTCAGTCCCTATTGTAGCCTCTTGTATATAGAGAATTATACCCACCTATACCCACCCTTAGGTGGCAACTATGGCCGGCCAAGACAAAAAGGATGAGTCAAGTAGGTGGCCGACCAATGCTTGGAGCCCAAGCATGATGTGGCCAGCCCTAACCAAATTAAAAGGATTTTCATTTTAAAATTTTTCTTATGTGGAAGCATGGTTTTAAAAGAGAGTTTAAAATTTAAATCTTTCATTTTATAGCTTTCTACAAAAGATTAAGTGAACGATTTAATATCTTTCCTTATTTGTAATTGAAAGAAAGATTTTAATTTTTTGATAAAACTTTCCTTTTTTGTAACCATGTTCATGATTTAAAAAGAGAGTTTTAAAATTAAATATTTCCTTTTATAAGTTTTTATAAAAGATTAAGAAAAGATTTGATATCTTTCCTTATTTGTATATTGAAAGGAGATTTTAATTTTAGAGAAAACTTTCCTTTTTGAAAATCATCTACATGTTTTAATAGAGAGATTTTAATTTATAAAATTTCCTTTTATAACCAACTATGAAGGGAAAAATTATTAGAGAAATTTTTATTAAAAATTTTGGAAGCAAATTAGGAAGTTTTAATTCTTGTATTATTAAAACTTTCCTTGCTTTGAGCTATGAGGTGGCCGGCCACTTAATATAAGAAAAGGAAATTGGTTTTAATCAATTTAATTTTCCTTTTCATGGCAAAGAAAATAAGGAAGTTTTTATTTAAATTTTCCTTATTTGCCAAGACCAAGGATTATAAAAGAGAGGGAGGGGTGTCTTCATGAGATACAACTCTATTCTATTTTCCTCCCTCTCTTCCTTGGTGGTGGCCGACCCTTAGTCTCTTCCTCTTCTCCTTTTCTCTTCCTCCTTGGTGGTCGGCGGCATCAACACAAGAGGAGTCCTTGGTGGCCGGTTCTAGCTTGGAAAAGAAGGAGAGAAAGGAGGCTTTGCTCTTGCACCCCTTGGAGCTCATTGGTTGGTGGCCGAATCTTGCTAGAAGAAAGGAAGGTGTTGATGGTTCTCATCTCGGTAGATCGTTGCCCACACAACGTCCGAGATAAGAAGAGGAATACGGTAGAAGACCAGGAGGTTATTGCTTACAAAGGAAGGTATAACTAGTAATTATTTTTCGTATTATACTAGTTTTCTTTGTATGAATTCCAAACACAAGAGGCTAGTGATTCTAGATTTTCGGATTAGATATTCAAAGTTGTGTTTCTTTTGTTTTGCTTTTCCAATTTGTGATTCGATTGTTCTTTTTGGTTAAACCTAGGGTTATATAAGGAAATTAAATATTAGATTTTATTGAAAGACTTTGTCTAGGAAGTGGTGGTTGCTCCCATATCCAAGAAGGCCTAGTGCATCGCCATGTTTAACCTGCAAGCCGATTTCTGAAATTAATATTTAATTAAATTTATAACATAGGTGGATTTGGATCAATAATGTTAAGTATCATTTGCGATCCAAGTCTAAACCATTAAGAACAGATAAGTTAAATTTGGAATCAATAATGTTAAGTTCCGTTTGCGATTCCGAATTTAATTTCTAAAGAACACAATAAGTTGTTAGGAAAGGTTCAGGACTTGTACAAAATTTTTATACAGGGGAACCGGTACGATCTTCCTAGGACCAACCAACATATTATACCCTATTTCATTATAATGTCATATTTCTACTCCTTTTGTTCGAAGATCTACTCTTTACTTATTTTTATTGATAGGATACGATTTGGAGCAAAAATGATGCTTAAATGGAGTCTAGAGCTTCTAAAGTGTCTGAGCCATGTGGAACTTACATGAGCATGCAAAAATCAAGTTTTTCCATGTTTTGGCCGTGTGGAATCCACACGGTTGAGTGGAGGTCGTGTGGGGGTCGTGTGGAGGCTGCGTGGAATCCACACGGCCGTGTGAAGGTCGTGTGAAATTTTTAACACTGTAGACTGAAACTAAAATAGTCATAACTTTGTGCTTGGTTGGAGTTACGAGCTGTTATTTATGTCAAAATGTAGATAATTTCAAGATCTACAACTATTTTGAAGACATCAACCAGAGAAAAGCATGTCTTGAAGATCTATAATACGTTTCTATTAGATACAGCCTTAGCACAAGATCGTGTCAAATCTTGCATTTTTTGTACTATATACCAAGAGTAAAATAGGTATAACTTTGTGCTCCATTAGAGTTTTTGGCTTTTCTTTATACCGAATTGTAGCTAACTTCAAGATATACAACTTTGATGAAGACCTAAACTCAAGAATACCACGATAAGAGGTGATAAAATAGCCTACAAGGATAGGCTGTGTGAGCCACACAACCCTGTCACCCCACCAGCACAACCAGAGCTAGGCCGTGTGAACCACACGACCGTGCAACATTTCCAGAGAGAAAGAAAAGCTAGGTCGTGTGAGCCACATGGTCGTGTAGCATTTTTAGAAGTCAAAAAGAGATAGGTCGTGTGAGCCACACGACCGTGTAGCCCATCCAGAACTAAAGCAAAACATGGCCGTGTGAGCCACATGGCAGTGTCACTAGTCCAGAGAAGAAACAAGACATGGCCGTGTGGACGGGTCATGTCATGACCCATGTCTAAACCTATAAAAGGGGGTTTTCTCCTCTTTTCATTCATCTTTGGCTTAGGGCTCTTCTCCATTACTTGGGGAAGGGTTCTTCCCTTTGGGGAGGCCCTAGATCTTCCATCCTCACCGATCCATCCTTCTCTGGAGAAAGGGAGCACCTCCGAGGATGCCACATATCAAGGATAAGCTTTCTCTTCTCTATATCTTCATACATGGAGTTGTAGTTTGCTTCACTTATCGTCTTTGATTGTAAATTCCCTTGCAATAGAGTAGATCTCTAGATCTAAGATGTAGGAAGTAGTTGTGATATGATGTGATGTATGAATTATGTATTTGGATGTTTCCTTATGCTATGAAGTGTTTATATTTTATTCTATTGTGTATTGTACCTTATATGTGTTTGACAAAATATGTGTGAGGATAATTTATGTAGATATGAGGGATTTGTCTTTATGCTAAAGTTGCTACTAGACTGGATAACCGGGGGATCCTTGTGACAGAAGATACCCATTTAATCGGACATATTATGTCCTTCATGACAGAGGGCATCGATACTTACCCACTTTCTAGAGTCAAAAGATTTTAACATAGGGACTGATCCTTGTTAGGAAGATTAGTTAGAGTTTAGAGAGTTTTCCCAAATTAATGTTAGGAAGTGATCTGTGTAATCTAGGAACGTGGGCCGAGAGGGCCCTGGTGACAGAAGGATAGTCATATAATCGGACTTCCTAAATTACCTCTTCTATTTAATGGTATTAGAACTTAAGTAGACTCTTCAGTTCAATCTTCGCAGGGCTGTATCGAACTCTAGTAAGAACTCCTACACGAGTATAAGCATGGAGTTAGTTAGATGAACAATGCATAGAGACATTAATTAACATCACAATGAAACCCAAATCCTAGTATCTATTCCCCTTCATTCACTTACACTTTTTACTCTCTCTCCTCTCTTTTCTTTTTCTCTAGTATTTGTGAACCATTTTAGATTGTCTAGATAATTCACTGTGTAAAGTTAACTAATGCTTAATCAACAGTCCCTGTGAGATCGATAATCTTTTGTATTGCTGACGATGTAACCGTGCATTTATGGTTCGTAACACTTCACCACCCCACAAGATAACTAGATTGAAACCATCCCCTATTGGGATGGTAAACCAAATGTGAGGTTAAATTGATGAGTCAAGTCGAGGGAAGAACTTGGCCTGGAAGAAGGATCGACTGACCTTAAAATAATGAGCCTGATCGAAGGACGATCAGTTATAATCAGATATTTTCCTCGAGCGGAAGGAGCTCGGGGCATATCAACAACAACTCACTCGACCAACGATTGCTCGGACAAAACCAAAGCGTTCGGTCGGCGCCTTTTACTCCCAAAGGCAATTGCTTATCCAAATCCGTAGACTCAGGGGAGGTCGTTGTTAATAGGAGACAACCGGAAGATAAAGATGTCTGCTCGGTCTCATGCTTCTTCAAAAGTGTTTGGCCCAGCTGATTTAATGTGTCTTCATTTATTTGAGTATTTTTGAAGAGGAAAGCTTTGGAGATAATTTTAGCTATAAAAATAGTGTTTATTACACACAAGAAGGTAAAAGAGAAAATATAATTTAGGGACAAAAAGAAACGGGAAATGTTTCTTACTAAAGGCAGAGCCCAACCCAATTTTGATAGGACTCAGCCCAAATATATACAACAACCCTCCTGGAGAAGTTAGGAAATATTAAATTTTAGTCTGGCCAGTTTTTCTATGGCCTTGCAAAGGGAGGGCTCCGCGCTAATGTCACCCAGTGTTGGTGTAGGGAGCAGATGTTGTTGCCAAGTAGTTGGCTAGAATACAAGAGTGAGTAGTTGGATAAAGAAATATTTATCCCTCCAATCGGTACCATGAGCCAGAATCCTATCGAAAAGGATGAGCTTAGGCCAACTATCAAAACAGAATATACCATCGATTACTTGTTGAGGGTAGAAGAAGTAATGAAATAAGCGAGAAGACAAAGGAGCCCTGAATAAGCAAAACACGATGGTAGCACCACATAGTAGTTAAATGAAATTAGGGACCAATTGTTAAAGAGGAATGTGAAAATATTTGCTCACATCAACGAAGAAAGGAGGAAGAGGAAAACATAAGCCTGCTATGACCTGCTCCTTAAAAAAGGTTATGTACCCCACTAGAGGGAGATAGGGGCGTTCCTGCTCAGTTGATATTATCATATGCATAGAGGTAGAAACATCGTAAGTAAAGTGTGGATCATCGAGGTCTACCTCGTAAAACTTCGAAATGAGGAATGTATATCCCAAACCCAAGATATTCATGATAAAAATTAAGAAGTAAGGTTAAAGGAGGGTGAACGAAGAAGAAAAGAGCTCACCGGAGTTTATAAAAGAGGGTTCGTTAACTTTGAGGAAGAAGATGAAGACCTTAGGATTTTTAAAGGGTTTTTAGGGAAACCCTTCAAATCCCCTTTTAGGAAGGACCATTGGATCAGGATGATAAAACAACGAGCTAATTACCCTAATTGTTGGATCGGAAGGAAAATCGACGTGGACATGGAAAATCATGTGTCGATTGATTGTCGTGTCAAAGAAGTGAGATTGCTATACACTTGTCACCAATGGGAGATACACATTTATAGAGGATGTGAGAGCTAAATTATTATTCTGAAACGATGGTGCACACATCAAGGGGAACCTTTGTTTTTAGTGTTTTTGTTTAGGTCATCTAAAGTCCGTCCGAACATAATTTTATCCGAGTTTTTAATGGCTTCATCTTATTTTTGCAAAGGTGTTCCTCACCATGTATTTGATTGGCCCAAGAGTCGGTCAAACCTTAAAGTCTAGTCGGTTTTAATTCTAAACAAACTTAAATCTGAGTGGCTCATAAAGGCTCCATCCTTAAGTGATCTTTACTATATACTCGACCAACTACATATCTGGTTGGACCTCCAAATTTTTGTTACTTTATGATTAAGTGAGAGGATCTCTGAGGCTTTCAGTGTATAAAATTAAATAAGACTAATGCTCATTCAGGAAGTATGAGCACTCACAAATACTTGAGAAGAATAACCGTACTCAACAGTTTGACAAGAACCAAGAAGTAGATAAACATAAGTCTTAGTTATATTAAGTCCATAATTTTGTCATAAGAAAGGTTGGGATACAAAAAACTACTGAAGATTAGGTAATAGGTCAGGCAGATGCTCCTTCACAAGCCTTTGGTGATCCAAGAAATGAGCCAGGGATTCAAACGCCAAGTAGCCTCCCTCTTTGAGTTACTTAACCGCACCGTCAGCCCCAAAGAGAAGAGCTTTGTTAATGGAGCTGACGGTCAACATGTTAAAGTCTCGTGAGTGGAGGATGACTATTTTTCTTGTCTTAAACTATTTGTCCTCCCCCACTTGATAGATTGTTAGCTCAGTCGGGGAGGCTGTTAGTTTAGTTGAGAGTCTTGCCAGTTCAGATCTTTGGGTGTCCAAACTTTGTTGCTGCTCGGACATCAACTGGATTTTGGTTGTCAGCTTAGACTCTTTAGCAATCATCTCGTTAGCATGAGTAGCCCTTAACTCCTCTAGTTGGGCAGAGATGCTTTGAACTTCAATAATTTTGTCATCTAGCTCGGCAATTATTTTCGTTCGATGAGTTGTCTTCGAGTGGATTCTATCTTCAATAATTTTTAGGGCAGTTTCTGCCCTCTGTGCCCACTCTACCCCAGCATTCACTAATGCTTGAGTCTCATAGAGTTGGCTCCCCAACTCGTTCAGCCGACCGAGTTACGCCTGACACTTCTGTGACAAGTGGGCAGGGGCATACATAGAGTCGGCCTTTGATAAGCGCTCTTTCATAACTTCATTCTCTAGGATCAAAGTCATCAATTTTTGTGTCAGACCCATCCCTACTGCCCATTGCTACAAAACAAGCATTATCAAAGATGTCTAGAGTAAAAGATAGTTGGAAAATTATAACTTACTATAGTTAAATCATAGGAATACTCATTCACTATCTCCCTTGGTTTATGTTTGTCTAGCCGGCTCATGGCCAATTCCCAGGCCTCCATTAATCGACCCCTCAGTAATAGTCGGTCGATGATTAGTAAGGAAGCTGAAGGAGAAACTATGGCCTAGCGGACGATACATCGTAGGCGGCCGAGAATTGGTAAAGCCCTTTTGGCTCAACGATGAAAATGATGATCGGTGGAATCTTGGCGAGAGGAGCAGGGGATGTGTGTATAGCAGAAGCAGGAGAGTTGCTCAACTGAGATGTGACTTCTTCTTGGATTGGATTGATGGAAGGGAGAGCGCGGACAAAGTTCATTCGAATGATTGGACCGGGTTTTCCTCCCGGATTGGTGTAAGATGGGGCAAAGACACTCTGATTGGAGATGTTAGCCCCATAGGAACTTGGGTCTAAAGGACAAGTCGATGTTTCTTGCGCCTCCTCTTCAAAGGGCCTTCGGCTTCAAAGGATGGAGAGTCTTTGAACGCTGGGAGAGGATCAGCAGGCAACTCTTCTGAGGTAGTCATTGCACTAGATTCAGCTACTCGGCTACCAGATGCTTCACTAGAAGAATCGACCGGCTGCTGAGCTCGCTCGGCTAACAACATTTGCTCTTGCTAGATTAGCTTGTCATCTTCCAGCTGAATGCTCTCAAAAGCCAAAGAATCATAGAAAGTATTCACTGCATAAAACAGAAAGCACTTTAGTTAGTGATAATATAATGGACAAGTTGGTAAGACTTACCGAAGGAACAACAGAGTGATACTCGGATAGGTCTTAGTTCAAACAGATAAAAGTAAGCTCTCTCTCAGTAATTTGGGAGCTTTGAATTGCACGGCACCCAGCTTCTTTGAGTGAGAAATGAAGGTTGGGTCTAGTTTAAAATTCCCAAGATCAGGAATAGTGGGAAGGTCGGATCTCCACTTGGATGGCTAGGAGGTCAACTCGGACATTTGAATAAAAAAGAAATGAACTTTCCATCTCTTATTCGAAGAAGGCAGTTCTTTGAAAAACACTGTCTTAGAGCGAGATCAGGGGCGGATCTACCGGGGGGCGGCGTCGGCTTGCCGGTGGAAAAAAAATTGGGGCTGTAAACTCTTCACGGTAGTCGTAGGACTCGTAGCCGCCGGAGAAAAAACACGGCGGAGAAAACGAAGCGTCGAAATCTCGAAGACCAAGTTCATTTTTTTTTTTTATTTTGAGCCACGTAATCACATTTCCATTATTCCATATATAAATTAGATTTATTTTTTTTTATTTGTATTGCTCTCTCTCCTCTGTTTTTGCTTTCCGCCGCTCACAAAAATCTTGCCCTTTGTTTTAATGTTGCCCTTTGTTTCCATTATTCCATATATAAATTAGATTTATTTTTTATATTTTAATCGTGCCCTTTGTTTTGCACTCTGCCGAGTCTGCCGACCAAAGCGGCAAAGCCCTGCGCCCCTGCCCAAAGGTTTTTTTTTCTGTCTGTCGAGTGCCGACCAAAGCGGTAAAGCCCTGCACCCTCGCCCAAAGGCTTTTTTACTCTCTGTCGAGTGAAGCGGCGCCGCCGTAGATTCAGCCTTCAGGTAAGTGGGTTTTATTTTATTTTATTTTTATATTTTTTTTTTTTACTGTTTCTTAATAGATGACCATGATACAACGTTTTCAGTAAGATGTTTTTAATGGATGAATGACAGTTTGGTAGTCTATATCGAGAAAGATATTTTTAATACTGTCGACAATGAGCTAATTTTACAACGTTTTCAGAACATGGAGTCTCGAAGAATGTAATTGTCACGTATTCATTAATAGACTACTTTAATATTTTAATATTATTATATGAATTTTTTCATAATATTGTACTTTTTTTATATGTCATGTTATTTAAAAAATATATTTTTAATTACATAAAATTTATTAAATGTTTAAAAAAAAATTCGCCGCGTTCAGATTGCGACCGCCCCTTCATGATTAAATACCTGGATCCGCCGCTGAGCGAGATTGGAACAAAAAAAACCTCTAGTTCTGATTTTTTAGGGTAAGAAAATAGATGAAAGTTACGGGAGGTTGGAGGAATCCCATATAGGCGAAACAAAATGCACATTCTACACATAGTGCGCAATGCATTCGGTGCAAGTTGTTGGAGAGGGATGTTAAAGTACTGATATATTTCATAAATGAATGAAGGGATAGGAAACGTAAAACGTATACAGTCTGATCTTTAAAGAGAGTAACATGGCTCGGTAGAAGGCGGTGAGGACAATCTTGGGGGGGCGGGGTCAGAAGGTGAATATCATAATTTTTAAAGATTTCATATTGCAAGTGAAACACTTCTTGATCGCAATAATCAAAATCTGAATGAGTAAAGATATGCTAGAGTGGTAGAAAAATTAGTTGAGAGAAGGTGAATTAAAAAAATATATTAGAAATATAGAGTATAAATTTTTATGCAACTAAGTTAAAATTTTCTAAATTTTATATAAAATAAATAAATAAATTATCCAGAAAATTATAAATAAATATAATCTAACATGCTCGTATTTTTCTTGGCTTACAGTAAACATGCCTCTCCGTCAGCAAAAATTCACTGTCCATCGGCCATTGTTAGGGCTGTTAGGACCAAAAGTAGCTAGAGGGGGGGTGAATAGCTCGTCGCGTTCGCTCAGTGCTCGGCGGTGCTTGTTTCTTCAAAGATGTGCAGCGGAAATACAAAGAAACAATCACACAACGCTAACATGGTTGGTTTACTTGGTATCCACCTCCAAAGGAGGTGACTAATCCAAGGATCCACACCACGCACGCACCCTCCACTATGAAAACACTCCTTTTCGGTAACTACCGAGGGCGGAGAAGCCCTACAAGACTCTCAGTACAAGAAGAAAGGAAAGGGAAACAAAATACAAGCGCAAAGCTTACAATGAGTACAGAAAACCCTAACCCTAGCTTCTCTTCTTGCCTTTGATCCGCCTCTTGACTTGGAAAGCTTCCAAGATCCTTCAAGAACTGGCGATCTGATCTTTGAGAGCGCTGTGGAGGAGTTGGCGAGAGATTTGAAGTGAATCTGCGAAGCGATACTGCAGCCATCGCACGCCTGCAGCTTAAATCGACGCCAACGGTCAGAACCCGATCGATTCAAATGTTCCCAATCGATCGGGGAGGCTTTGGATCGATCCACGGATCGATCCAGAGCGCCTCTGTGCTCTAGGAAAAACGCTTGGATCGATCCACGGATTGATCCAGCGCTTATCGCGCGAAGCAGCCGCGTCCCAATCGATCCACTGATCGATTGGGACATCTGGATCGATCCAGAGGCTTTCTGTTCGCTGGGAAAAGCCTGGATCGATCCACTGATCGATCCAGATCCTGGATCGATCCCCTGATCGATCCAGAACTTGGTTTTTGCCCAAAACCAAGTTCCAAGACTCCCAAACCAACATCCGGTCATCCTTGACCTGTTGGTACATCATGCCTAGCATCTGGTCACTCCCTTGACCTGCCAGGACTTCCCACCAAGTGTCTGGTCAATTCTTTGACCCACTTGAACTTTTCTCGTCATGCCAAGTATCTGGTCACTCCCTTGACCTACTTGGACTTTTCTATATTTCCTCGTGCCAAGTATCCAGTCAATCCTTTGACCTACTTGGACTTCCCAACACCAGATGTCCGATCATCCTTGATCCATCTGGATTTTCCCTTGCCTGGCTTCACTCACCAGGACTTTCACCTAGCTTCACTCACTAGGGTTTTCCATCTGCCTAGCTTCACTCACTAGGGCTTTCACCTGGCTTCACTCACCAGGACTTTCACCTAGCTTCACTCACTAGGGTTTTCAATTTGCCTAGCTTCACTCACTAGGACTTTCCTTCTGCCTGGCTTCACTCACTAGGACTTCCATTCTACCTAACATCCCAGTTAGGACTTCCCAGTCAAGTATCCGGTCAACCTTGACCTACTTGACTTCTTCTTCAATCAATTTCTTATTGTCAAACATCTAAACTCAAACCAAGACTCAGCTTGGTCAACCAGGTCAACCTTGACCTGAGGGATGTTGCACCAACAATCTCCCCCTTTTTGATGTTTGACAATACCACAATAACACTTATAATACCACATGTAAGTTAGGCTAATCCTATAGCCTTAATCTTCATGCCACTAGATAATGAACACATAAATTAAGCTCTTCATTCTCCCCCTAAGAGGGCACACTCCCTCTAGGTAATGAAAGCCTAACTTACACCCATGCACAGGTCCTTTCATTCTCCCCCTATTGGCACACATCAACCCATCTTTGGGCACACATCAACCCATGCCCCAATTTTGGGTACACATCAACAAATCCATTTGTTGACGACTCTCCCCCTGAAGAGTTGCTCATCGTTGTTCACAACATCACTCGTTGTGATCAACACGATAATGAAGGTCCCATACCCTTCATTTATCCTTAACTTCTCCCTCAATGTAGACAAATACCCAACCTTGAGCATTTTCTAACCACTTGAGTTCCCACTTGAAATAATGAGGATATCCACTCCCCATTTCAAGTTCAAAAGCTCATACATGAGCATTTTCTTTAAAGAAGGTTAACCACCTTCCAAGGTTCATGAAAAATAATTTTTCATGTCTTTAAAGAGTCCCTCCCCCTAAAGACATGGTGGTAACTTCTGTCATTGCACCAACAATGACTTGGAATCCCTAAACCTTTAGAAAACCCAAATTTAGAAGTTTTGAGGTTCAAATACTCAAAATTTTAAACAAACCTCAAACTAAAACTTCAATGAAGTCTTCCTTAACCAATCCATCCTTGTTTTCACATGAAAACACCCTTTGTATGTATACAAATGTATTTTGGGGGGGTTTGGAATGGTTACCTAGACTCAAAGAGGTTCAAAGGTGCTGAAATCAGGCCTTCCCAGCCAAAATCAGCAACTTGGATCGATTGGAGTTGGGTTCCAATCGATTGAACCTTTCTGAATCGATCCACTGATCGATTCAGACTACCTGGATCGATCGGCTGATCGATCCAGCGAGCTTCTGCTCGCGGGTGACTTGCCTTTTGAATCGATCCCTGGATCGATTCAGGCACTCCAATCGATCCATGGATCGATCGGAGCTCTGATAGTTGCTGAAATTCCATTTCAGTCAACTTCAGAAACCCTTAGAAAATTCTACAAAAATCCAAAAATCATGAAATTTCGTGTAGACATTATTTAGACCATATACTATCAAAGAAAAATAGTTTTCTATGAAAATACTTCATATTTTCAAAGATTGACACAAACTTGAAATCTTGCAAAAACTTTAGTGTTTTCTTCAAGTTTGTGTCTAACTATTCAATGGTGAATACTATCAAAAGATAGCCTTCACCAAGGTTTTCCAAAATCATTTTAAAACCTTTTAAAAACCAATATCCCATCATGTTCCTTGGGCTTAATGCACATGACTTGTACATTAGCTTTCCCAATGATGGGAAAACACATAACTATGTGTTTTGATGAACCTAAAAACTCAAAAGAATGTACTAAATCAACATCTTGAGCTTTGTTCATCATCCTAACATCTCACTTGTATCTAATGTGCACTAAAACACATACAAGTCACCTTATAGTCTTTGTGAGATGTAGATTTTGGTTTTACCCTTATCTAGGGATCATGCATATCTATCTAGGCATTTTAAAGATATTAGACATCCACCTAGGATGTCACTTGTTAATAAGTGTTGTTAAATGTCTTTTGTCCTTAATTACAAGGAATTAAACTTAATGCATGATAAGGTTATGGCATACATCAAAAGGAAATAATTTTCAAAAGAAAATATCCTATAACTATATGATGTATGAATGTCATGACATGATATTTTTGGATTTTTCATAATAAAACATGAATGCAAAAATAAACATGATGTCATGGCATATGATGGGCAAACAATCATGGCAAGATTTAGCATAAATAAAATATACCTAGATTAACTATCTAAGTATCCTTAAAACCTTAGTTAATCCTAACACATAAACCCTAGATTGCCCAATTTCCTTAAGAAAATGTCAAAACCCAACTTGACATTTCTTTAATCTCTTGAATTTATTTTGCCAATTAAAATTAAGCATATCCTCAAATATTGGCATATTCCATTTTTCCTCAAGAGTAATCCTAAGAAAATACCAAAATCTTAACTTGGTATTTCTTATATTTTTCCAATTTGTGCCAATTACAATAAAATTAATTTTTCTCAAATTTTGGCACATTTTTACTCTTTCAAAGAATAAACAATAATTCCATTTCATTTTCAAAGGTTAACAAAAACCTTGAAAATGCTTCTTGAGTGTCAATTTCCTCAAAGTTGGGTTAACTACCCTTCTAATCGGAGTTGACACTCTCTAACCCATCTATGGGGTAGAGAAGATGCTCCTAGGAACCCAAAACCTATTGGTGCTCCTTGGATGCTCTAGGTACTCACTAGGAATAACTTCCCTAGATACCTTCCTAGTGACCTTGTTGAGCTTCTTAGAAGCCTTGGTCACATTTTCTAGGTCAACCCTAGGGATTTCTTCCCTTGAGACCTTCTTTGTGACCTTCTTTGACTTCTTAGAGGTCTTAGTCACATTTGTTGTAAAAATACTCTTAGGGATGACTTCCCTAGTATTTTTGACTTGACCACTAGACCTAGGGTTTGTTCCATAACTGTATGGAACTCTATGGTAAGAGGGAGCATCCTTTTTAGCTTTGGGTTTGTATCCCAAACCTCTATGGCCATTGGATGGCTTTTGTACCCCTAAACCTCGGTTATGCTCATTTTGCCCTTTTAGGATATTTTCCATCCTTTTTAGGGTCTTTTCCATTTTATCAAGTCTTGATCTCAAGACTTGATTTTCTATCATTAAATCCTTAGATTTTGATTTTTCATTACACCCATGAGCATTTTTGTTTTTGGGCTTGTATCTATTATCCTTAGTGTTCTTGCCCAAGTGTCCATCTACCTTCCTAACCTTAGGTTGGGTAGTTTTGGCATGTAGGGCCACATGCTTTTCCTTAAAGCCCTCATGCTTCCTATTCTTATGGTAAATCGCATTAAAATGATAAAAATTAGAACTATCATGCTTTTTACCATAATGTAAAGGGGTAGGCTCAACAAAAGATACCTTCTTCTTTACCTTGGAGGCTCCCCCTTGACTAGTGCCTCCTTGAGCCTTGACCACCTTCTTCCCCTTGGGGCATTGACTTCGGTAATGCCCCTTTTGATTGCAAGAGAAGCATATAATATGCTCCTTGCTCTTCTTTGTGTTGGGGATGGTCTCCTTGGGCTTCACCTTACCTTTTTGTGCCACTTGGCCCTTCTTCTTGGCCAATTTAGGGCACTTGCTCTTGTAGTGCCCATGTTCCCTACACTCAAAGCATATAATATGATTTTTATTATTAATTGAAATATTTATACCTTTGCTTGTAGGGGTGGCATCTTTTCCTTTGGATCCGGAGGTAGAAGCTTCCTCTTGATCGGACCTTGATTCTCCTCCATTTGATTTTTCTTGACTTGTGGAGGTAGAATCTTCTTCCTCCTCTTCGTCTCTTGACCCGGATGTAGAAACTTCTCCTTCTTCTTGATCCGGCGTCACCAAGGATTGCTCCCCCTCAATCCTAGAGGTGGAGGCTTCATCATCTTGAATATGAAACAAGGAGTATGCTCCCTCCTTGTTCCCTTCATTGCATTCCTTTGAGGATGAAGCTTCTTGGATTTCCTCTTCTTCGGAGGTTGAGCATCTCTCAACCTCGGAGTCCTCCTCTTGGTCTTGCTCCAAAGAGTCACCCTCTCTGGATACTTCTTGCTCTTGTACAGTGCAGGGGATCTCTTCATGAAGCTTGGCCAATTTGCTCCATAATTCCTTTGCATCTTCAAATTCTCCAATTTTGCAAAGGATGGTGCTTGGCAATAAATTGACCAAAAGCTTGGTCACTTTGTCATTTGCATCGCACCTTTGGACTTGCTCCGAGCTCCATTTGCTTTTCTTGAGAAGCTTGCCCTTGGAGTTTGTTGGAGCTTCAAATCCTTCCATTAGAGCAAACCATTGCTCTATCTCCATCATAAGAAAGTTTTCGATTCTTGATTTCCAAGAATCGAAGCTCGTGGAAGTGTACGGTGGAGCCACCCTTGTGTCAAATCCAAGTCCATCTTGGAATTGCATCTTGAAGTTGAGCTTCTTGAAATCTTTAACTTTTGATGAATTTGCTTCAACTTCTTCACCCTCTAGCTTTTCTTGTTATGCTTGACCCTTCCGGCGATGATTCCGGTGAAGAGCAACCTCGCTCTGATACCACTTGTTAGGACCAAAAGTAGCTAGAGGGGGGGGGGGGGGGGAATAGCTCATCGCGTTCGCTCAGTGCTCAGCGGTGCTTGTTTCTTCAAAGATGTGCAGCGGAAATACAAAGAAACAATCACACAACGCTAACACGGTTGGTTTACTTGGTATCCACCTCCAAAGGAGGTGACTAATCCAAGGATCCACACCACGCACGCACCCTCCACTATGAAAACACTCCTTTTCGGTAACTACCGAGGGCGGAGGGTGCGTGCGTGGTGTGGATCCTTGGATTAGTGGAGGGTGCGTGCGTGGTGTGGATCCTTGGATTAGTCACCTCCTTTGGACGCCGCGTTCGTTCAAACCGCTTGAACGCGTTCAGTATTCTGAACGCGTTCAAGCAGCATTGGGGTGGGCCAGGGCTGGCCCACCCCATGCTATATATATATATTTTTTTATACAAATATAAACTCTAAAATTTAAAAAAAAAACAGAAGACAACGGCTCATTTAAAAAACAAAAGCAACGGCTAATTCAAAAAAAAAAACGGCTATTTAATTTAAAATTTTTAATAAAATGATTACTTTTTAACGGCTAGTTAACGACTAGTTAACGGCTAGTTTGAAATTTTGACTATAAATATCCATCCATATGTGCACATATTTTCATTCTCACTCACTACTCTTTCAATTTCACTCTCTAAATTCTCTCCCCGTCTATTTTTTCAAGTTCCTACCATCTTATTTTCTATCCGAAATGGATGAAAATAATAGGGCATTTTTTTTCCAATTTCTTGAATTCTACAAACAACTCGCAAGAATATTCATCTTCCCAGAATCCACAAATTCCACCAAATTATCAATACCCATATCCATTTCCCAGTATGCCGTTTCCTCCACAAAATCTTCAAAATGTCCAAGGGTTTGGAAATTATGCCCCTCGAGGTCTATATCAACCGCTTCCAGCAGAATATTGGCAAAACATGAGTCATCCATATTTCACGTCGTCGGTTGTTCATGGATATGGTACCCCGCACACAACTGGTATGTCTTTCACTCCTTCAATGTCGAATGAACCTGCAACTCCAACTTTTGTCCCAGAAACTCAACTTTCCGACCGTGAATCCCCAATTGAGGTGGTCAATTTAGAAAAGACGGTTTCAAATGCTGAGGGTACAAGAAAGCGTTCAAGTTGGACAAAGGTTGAAGACGAGGTCTTAGCGAGAAGTTTTGTCACTATCAGTGATGATCCAATAATCGGCAATGATCAAAAGGCGGATGCTTTTTGGGGACGGGTTGCAAGCTACTACAATGAGAATCTTCCCCAAGGTTCAAACACCAGAAGTGCAAATGTTATACGGTCACATTGGCACAATACAATCCAAAAGAAGGTATATTGATTCAACGCAAATTACAATAGTATTTATAGTTCATATCGAAGTGGTCACAGTGATGAAGATATATTGAGGTTTGCGTACGAAAAATATCTATCTGAAAACAATGGTGTTGCATTCAATCTCGAACATGTGTGGAGAATTGTCAAAGACCGTCCAATGTTTACTCCACAGTCCGCTGATCACTTTGTGGTGACAAAGAAGACGAGGACCTCAGAGTCTGGAGCAAGCAACACCTCCTCCAACCAAGATGTGAGTATAGACCTGGATTATGAAGATACTCATCCAATGGGGCAAAAGGCAGCAAAAAGAAAGGGGAAAGACAAAGTAAAATCGACCATGGAGGATCTGACAGTAAACTACAACAATATTATCACAAAGTTCACTGAGTACACAAGCGTGAAGAAGTCCGAAGTCGATTTGAAACAAAAACAACTTGAAGTAGAGGAGATTAAGGCAAAAGCTGCATTGTTCAAATCTGAAGCTAAGAATCGTCGCTTGAAGTTGAAGGAGTACGAAATATTGAACAAAGACGCCTCGCAGATGACAAAGGAGCAGCTTATCATACATGAATGCCTATGCAAGGATATTAGGTCGAGATGGAATATCTAAATTGTTTACTTAACGTTCATTTTCTAGTATTATTATATTTTCGAGTGATTGTAATTTTTAATTATTGTATTTCTCATTTCGATTAATATGATTTTTAATTATTATATTTTTGTAAAATAGTCGTTATAAACAAGTCGTTGGAAATTAGTTGTTACAACTGTTGGTGCAATTTCCAGTAGGTCAAGGTTGACCTTGACCAAGCGTAAACCTTGGTCATGGTTTCGATGTTTGACAATACAGAAAGATATGTAGACATGGACAATGCAGGTGCAGTTGTCCATACGGAGAGATACTGATCAGGGTCTGATCAGGTTGGATGAAGAAGAGTCAAGTAGGTCAAGGTTGACCGGATACTTGACTGGGAAGTCCTAATTGGGATGTTAGGCAGTTCGGGAAGTCCTGGTGAGTGAAGCTAGGCAATTGGGAAAGACCTGGTGAGTGAAGCCAGGCAGGGGAAAGACCTAGTGAGTGAAGCTAGGCAGTTCGGAAGTCCTAGTGAGTGAAGCCAGGCAAGGGGAATCCAGATGGGCCAAGGTTAACCAGACATCTGGTGAAAAGCCCAAGTATGGAGACTTGGCACGGGAAAAGTTCAAGTATGGAGACTTGGCACGGAAAAGTCCAAGCAGGGAGCTTGGCACGGGAAAAGTCCAAGTATGGAAGCTTGGCATGCGAAGTCGGAGAGGGCTCGGTAGCTCGTTCTCCGGACTAGGTCAGAGAGGGCTCGGTAGCTCGTTCTCTGGACCGGATGGAGTCGGAGAGGGCTCGGTAGCTCGTTCTCTGGACCGGACGTAGTCGGAGAGGGCTCGGCAGCTCGTTCTCCGGACTAGGTCAGAGAGGGCTCGGTAGCTCGTTCTCAGGACCAAGTAGGGTTTAGGGCTGGGAGCTCTAAACCTGGATCGGTTTGGTGACCGATCCAGTGATACGCTGGGTTATCTGATCGGTCTGGTGACCGATCAGTAACCAAACAGAAGCATTCTGTTGCTTATCTGATCGGTCAGCAGACCGATCAGTGATCGATCAGAAGGAGATCACCTTCGGGAGGGAAAGGTCCTGATCGGTCATGGGACCGATCAGGGAAGGACCTGATCGGTCACCATGACTGATCAGGGAAGGACCTGATCGGTCACCATGACCGATCAGGGAAGGGCCTGATCGGTCTTGTGACCGATCAGGACCCTCGTGGACCGATCAGGATGAAGCCTGATCGGTCCACATCCTAGCCGTTGCGTAGCAACGGCTAGTTTCTTCTGTGTCTTCTTCGCAGGTATAAAAGACGGCTGAGGGCTTCTACAGTGTGATCTTCACCGAAGCTTCTGCTTCTTCTTGAACTTCTTCTTGCTTCTGCAAGTGTTGTGCTAGAGCTTTGTTAAGCTCGCTTCCGAAGCTTCGCGTGAGCTTCCTCGACTTCTTCGACTGGGTTCCTGCTGTTGTAGGCGTCGCTTGAAGCTGCTGCTTCATCCAGTCGACAAGAAGGCAAGCTAGGGTTATTACATCTTTGTATTGTACTTAGTTTCTTGCTGTATTCTTGTACTCCTGTTTATCTTGCTGTTGCAAGACATTGTGACGACGTTTCTCCACCCAGAAGGAGTGATTATTAGCCGGGTTTCCGGGGACTCATCCACCGACGGATTGATAGGCTTCGTCCACCTTACGGACACGCCGAGGAGTAGGAGTTTCATCTCCGAACCTCGTTACATCCATCGAGTTTGAGGTTTGTCTTTTTCCTTTGCGTTTCTATTTAGTTATTTCCGCTGCGCTAACCCTAATCGTAGGAAGAAACGAAAGAATTTGGGGTGGCTATTCACACCCCCCTCTCTAGCCGCAATCCATCGATCCTAACAACAACTAGCCGTTGGAAACTAACTGTTACAACTAGCCGTTGGAAACTAGTTGTTACAACTAGCCGTTGGAAACTAGCCGTTACAAACTAGGCGTTACAAACTTACCGTTACAAATTAGCCGTTGCAACGCGACGTTGCATACTCATCATTGCAAACTAGCCGTTGCATGAGAAAAACAATATATATAGACCATCATCCCATTTCTCAAACACATATACTAAAACGTGTTTCCTCCAAAAATGTCTCATTCTACAAGCAGCTCTAGCTCAAGTTCCAGCTCGACAAGCGAAGACGAAGTCCATGTTGAAATCGATGAGCAAGCTTATGATCCGGGTGAAGAACTTATGTTATTGGTTCTTCAACAACACCAACAACTTATGGAAGCATATTAGAGGAGGGACATGCACAGAAGAAGGTTTGTCCAAAGAAATCGTGAAGTCGGGCATGAGAGACTTGTCAATGATTATTTCTCTATAACCCCGGTATATCACGATGAAATATTTCAAAGACGATTTCAAATGCGAAGAGAGTTATTCCTCCGCATAGTAAATGCATTAGAGAATCATTCAGCATTTTTTCAACAAAGGGACGATGCTGTACGAAGAAAAGGGTTGTCACCACTACAAAAATGCACCGCTGCGATTCGTCAACTGGCTTACGGAGTCCCTGCCGATCATCTTGACGAGTACCTACGTATGGGTGAATCAACTGCCATCAGGTGCCTTTTCAAGTTCTGCGAATACGTTGTTGAAATATTTGGTGATAGGTACTTGAGAAGGCCAAATGCTGATGATGTTCAACGTCTTCTTCAAATGCATGATGAGAGACATGGCTTTCCTGGCATGTTAGGTAGCCTTGATTGTATGCACTGGAAATGGAAAAATTGTCCAGTTGCTTGGAAAGGTCAATTTACAAGGGGGCATGAGTCACCAACAATCGTACTTGAAGCGGTCGCGTCTCATGACTTGTGGATATGACATGCATTTTTTGGGGTCGCCGGTTCACGTAACGATATTAACGTGTTATATGAATCTCCCATATTCAACAACGTCTTGCAAGGAAATATGCCGACGATTAATTTCACGGTGAACGACACTACATATACGAAGGGCTATTATCTAACAGATGGAATATATCCCGAGTGGGCTACTTTTGTTAAGGCTTTTCCTTGCCCGGAGGATCCCAAGAGGAAGTTGTTTAAGGAAAGACAGGAGTCTGCAAGAAAAGATGTTGAACGGGCATTTGGGGTGCTCCAATCTCGATGGGCGATTATCATAGGTCCAGCTCGGTATTGGTATAGGAAAAAGTTAAAACAAATCATGTTAGCATGCATTATTTTGCATAATATGATTGTTGAGGATGAGGGAGGTCACGTGATAAATTGGTACAGCGAAGAAGGTGACGAACCCGCACAACCTATCCATGGCTCAAATCGAGGATTTCAGGATTATCTTCGAACAAATTCTGAGCTACGTGACACTCAAGTTCATCACCAACTTCGCGCCGACTCAGTTGAGCATATCTGGGGGCAATACAACAACAATCCATGAATTAATATTTAAAATAAATTTTATTTTCCCAACTTTGTAATTTTAGCCGCTCAGTTGTAATTTCGTTTTCCCAATTTTATAATTTTAGGTGTTCAGTTGTAATTTCATTTTCCCAACTTTATAATTTTAGGTGTTCAGTTGTAATTTCGTTTTCCTAACTTTACAATTTCGTTTTCCTAACATTCTAATTTCGTTTTCTCACAAACATTTATTTTATTTAATAAATATATTTAAAAAATTAATATTATTTTTGAAAAATAATAAAATTTTATTTTTAAACGTAAAATTATTATTAAAAATAATAATAATTTAAATATTTTAAAACATATTTAATACATATTTATTTAATATGATATAATGTTAAAATGAGTGAGTGGTCGGTAGGACCCATGAATAATGGATATTAACGTTAAAAGGGATGTGGGTGAAAGAATGATATTATTATAATGAGTATGTGACAGTGAGCCTCATATTTTTTGATGATGTAGTAGGTGTTATAATACTAGAGCATTATGGATGCTCTTATATCTTCAAAAATATGGCTTGTTGTCAGGCGCTCGGTCGTCTAAAGCGTACGGCGCTCACAAGGCCTGCCAGCGACTGCGCCATCCCGTTGCCAGACGTAGAGGTACGCCACCTTAACGACGGGTCATTAAAGTGCTTCTGGACAAATTTATACCTGTGCACATGTTCTCAAATGAAAGCCAGTGTTCATCGTGAAACCGACGGTATCAGAAAGTTTTGGACCTGAGAGGAAGCGAGGACCTCTACTACGAACACTACGATTTTACGTGTTGATTAGCGCCCTGAAAGATCTAGATCTTCGAACCAGGAAAAATGAGGGTTGGTGCAGGGCAACACGACAATGGTATTTATTAGCCATGATTGATATCTCTTAACTGCCTAATGAAAGGGCAGATATCAGAAACCATTTCAGACCTACACGATGTTCCTACTTTGAGCTGAGGAGCTAACAAAGTCTTTCCCCACAATCATTAAGTTCTGTCTCAAATTTACCAGCTAACCATTTCATATTTAGAACTGGCATATAAAAGAACATCCAGAGATAAAACAGATGCGTCATAGAAATATATATATATAAGAGCATTTTTAACACCGTAAAAGTTATACTTCTCTAAAATCCTTGGATGTCGAGGATCTTAATCTGACGAAAAGGAGAAAATTTTAATAGAAATAAAAAAAAAAAAAGTTTGCTACAAGCCTATTAAAAATATATTATGACAGAAGCCTGGAATTAAGGTTATCCACGTTTAGGGTGCTAACTTCTAGTTCTACTAAGAAGCCCAACTTATTTCACAACAAAGACAAATTATATTCCTCGAGATTAAAAATTCAATAAAATTTCCATGATCTTAAGGACTCTGCATTACATTAATTAACCCTCGTTAACACATTGAAGCAGATGAACTTCCATAAATTCGACCAACAGGGTAAACGTTTCTTTGGTTCATCTCTACAGGCATCTTTCTCCGTATCCTGCATTTTTGAAGAGTGCCTGCTTGATGTCTTCAGCGCTATTAACTGTCCTCTGACCCGTCTCCTACAAGCTCGACCCGATCACCTCGTGAAATCAAGGACCAATAGGATAAAAGTTTAGCTTAATGTATCAACTGCATGATGGAAAGGTACCTCGGAGCAAGATGCCTGCATTCCGAAGTCATTGAAGCAACTCAGCACACACTGTTGGATCTCCAGTCCAAGCACTTCCAGGGTGCTCAGCGTCGACAGCAGGAGGCCTGGCTTGGCGGCGCAGCAGATTCCAATCCGTGTATCGTTGGCTCTTCTTTCCACCTCGAACTAGAAGATTATTAGTTCATAGAATCCATCGACATCAAAACCAAAAGGATGCAGTTTTAGAGAGAGACTCACCGAAACCTCTCTCGAGTTTAAGGTGCTCAGTAGATTGGCTTGCTCCGGAGTGAGATCGATCTCTTCTCGCAAGCGCTTGAGCTTATCGAGCAGCTCCTTCACGTAATCGACGGTGTCGCCGAGAATGGACGTCCTGTCCATCTGCTGAATAGCGTACATTTGTTTTTCATGGGCATTTTATCGAACATTTGAGGGGCGTCCGCGTCTGGGTAAAATTAAACTAAGAAAAAGCACTCCACCTTGCTAATCCTAGGGACGATAGATCTGAGCATCGAGAGCCGGTCATTGAGCCTCTTCCTCCTCCGCCGCTCCGCCATTAAATTCTTCGACGGCACACCTTCGAACTTCTTCTTCCTCGCCTTCCTCAGCCCGAACTCCGAAGGCGGCACCTCCAACTTGCACGCGCTCTTGCCGAGCTCGGCGCCATCGAGCGCCGACCGGACGGAGGAGGAGTGCTGGACCTCCGGCGCGCGAGAATAACCAGAGTCGGTCGGGCAGTGGACGTCTCTGAAGTAGCCATACTGGCAGCCGGCGCCCACCGACACACCGGCACAGGGCGGGAGGAGCGCGGCGGCGCTCTGAGAGAAACAGTCAAAGGCGGTGGTGTCTATTTGAGCAGGCTCGAAGAAGGTGCCTTCCCATGGATCGCTGCGGAAGGAGAGCAGCTCGTCGAAGAAGCTCTGCTCGTCAGGCTCCATGGCGTTCTCGCTAGTCCCATCCCAACGGCTGCCGCTGTTGTTTATATAAAGCAAGAAGGACCAGGACGAAGGTGGGAGGAATAATAGTCCTCCCAATAAATGCTCATCTCGCGCTATCCAATAGGCTACGTTGGGAGCTCAGATTTGAAGGTCTCTGCTCTCTCTCTCTCTCTCTCTCTCTCTCTTCCATGCAAATTTCCTGTCTGATGGCCATCGATTCAGGTAATTTGTGTGTTTCCGGAAGACGACGAAGTGACAGTACGTACCAGCCATTCTAAGGGCGAAGAATTGTATTCAGTTAAAATATATGAAAAAACATCATGTGTTTAAAAGAAGATACAATATGTCTATTGAAGTGAAGTCTTTTAGATAGAACTGAAAGAAAATAAAGTCACGAGAATTTAGAGTCAAAAGTACATAATATTATATAGATATATAAATATTCGTCAGATATAGTAAATGATATCATAATCATAATTCAAACTAGATGTCATATAAAATGATCTTAAATAAAATTACAAGAAGACTCAGAGTAGGTCAGAATGAACGAATGCTTGTAAGAAAGGCTTAGAACAGATTAGGGTGATCGGATGTTCACAGGGAAGGCCCGGAGCAGATCAGAATGATCGGATGCTCGCAGAGAAGCTCAAATCAAGTCAAGATGATCGAATTCTTACAGGAAAACCTAGAGCAAGTCAAAGTGACCATATACTACAAGAGAAAGTTCGGAGAAGGTCATGGCGACCAGATGCTCGCGGGAAAGGCTCGGACAAGGTCAGAGTGACTAAATATTTACGAGGACGGCCCGAAGTATGTCAGGATGACCAGCATGCTCGCGAGGAGGCCTGAAGTAAGTTAAGGTGACCGGAATATGAGGAGACCTAGACTAGGTTAGGATGACGGGTTGCTCGCGGGAAAGACCCAGAGTAGATCAAAAGTGACCGGATACTCGCGTAGATATTTGAACTATGAGAGTAATTGTGGTCCTTCGTTTGATAGAAGGATTGTTGGGATACAATCAAAGTCATAAATTTAAAAGATAGGAAAAAATCATGAGTTTAAAAAGGATGTATAATATCTCCATTAGAATAATAATTTTTGGATAGAATTCAAGAGTAAAATCACGAGGTAAGTAAAATAGATAACCTAAAATAGATAATATCATATCATTACGAATATATATATATATATATAATATATATATATATATATATATACAATTTTGTTATCCTGCGCAACGCCACTGTGCGCGACTGTGCGCTCCGCGCAGGATAACAACTGTTTTTATTTTTATTTTATTTATGAATTAAAAAATAATTGAAAAAAATAAAAAATAAAATTTTTTTTTAAGAATTTATTTCTAGGGTTCAGGCTTTGGTTATAGTGTTAAAGTTATTTTTTTTTTAGATTTTACATTTGGGGTTTAGGCTTCCCAATTAGGTTATAGTGTTTGGTTTTAAATAAAATTAATTTAAGAATTTATTAAGTATTGTAATATGTTAAGGGATATATTAAGGTATTAAAATTTTATATAAGGAAATGTTAAATTTTTTAATTGATCATATCCTGATCGGTGCACAGACCGATCAGGATATGTCCTGATCAATCCAGAGGGATAGACACGCATCTTAAGTCTCGCAGGATATCACTACTCTATATATATATATATATATATATATATATATATATATATATATATATATATATATATATATATATATATATATATATATATATATATATATATGACACCACCTGATTCAATGATTTAAATACATAAATTTAAATATAAAATCGACCAAAAAGTCACCTATAATAAGCAAGTTTTAACAGTAAATTTATGCTAGGCGGCCTCATTCCGAAACTTATTAAAAAAAAATACTTAGTGTTTGCCCAATAGGGGCGATGAATAAGGCAGAGATCAACCATTGATGTATTAATATGATCATTTCTAGAAGTATCTAATGGGCAAATTAGGGAGGATTGTCCACCTCCAGCATTAATAATCATGGATATTTAGATTATAAAAAATTTAAAAAATTCAGAAAAATAATTCATAGATAAAGGAATATTTTAAGCATTTTATTTTGGCAAAATGTGTCTTTTAGTAAATATAAAATTCGATAATTAATTTTATAAAATGTTAATTAATTATAGAATCATAATTAATATTTACCAAAATTAACATTAACAATTTTATAACATATTATTTAGACACGACTGAAGAAGCCATATATTCCTCCTCGAGATAAGGAACGCACAATTTATGTGTCCGTGTTTCAAGTGGGAGAGGGGGCGCGTGAAGATATATGATTAAGACATTCTCACACTCTCATCGATTTATAATAATGTCAAGCTATTGCCCCGCGGATTGAATCGTTGATATTCCGATGGGACTCGGATAGTCAATGAAAAATTTATGGAGTCAAATTAACTTAACATTATCTGACATGTTTAATAGTAAAAGATATAATGATTCCCATATATTCATTCAATTGATATATGGTGGTTACTTTGATAGATTTTGAGGTAAATTTTTAATCAGTACAAAATATTTCGTTGGATGTAGTAACGTAATCGAGTCAAATTGAATCGAACTCTTGAATATTTTAGTTTGACTCATTTATAATCGATTCGAGCTCGATCTTTATTTAACGAATATATTCATAGCTCATGAACTTATTCGAATTTTTATCGAGGTTAAACGAGCTTAATAAATATAATTTATAAATTTAAATATTTATTAAAAATTAAATTATATATTCAAAGAAAATTATAATATTTTTAATTAAAATTTATAATTTTATTCTAATAAATAATTTTAATATATTTGTCTATATATTTTATAAGTAGAGTTTAAAATCTATAAATTCAATATCAAAATTATTATTTTTTTATTTAAAAGTTGATTCACAAGCTTAACGAATATGCTCACGAGCTAACGAGCCGTATATTGTGAAACTTGAACTTAGTTTGTTTATCTTAACGAGTCTCATTAAACGAGCTCAAATGAACTTTTATCGAATCCAGATTCGAATAATTTATGAATGATTTAGTTCATTTACACCTCTAATTGGATGTTTGATCTTATCTATATAAAAAGCGGTTGTTCTATGATAAAAATATTTTTTTTATTTATCTATCTATATTTTAATGTAAAATTGATGATACTAGATGATTTGGGATAAGTAATATCACCTCTTGTACATTATACTCGATAAGTATAAAAAATTTATGAGGATCTTCGGTTAGGATTCATATGTGTATCGATTTATTTTGGCCATGGAAATTTTTAGGGGACGAATCAGCCCCCAATAGTATGAATGTCATCCTAAAAATCGAATGCAGATTAAAAAAAAAAAAGAAAAAAAAAAAAGAAAATCGATCCAAGGCGTCCTTATCCTTGTCCTTCCCGACAACCTCCGTCTTGACGTCCTCGCACCTTCATCTTCGCCCGACCTCATAGTCCACCTAAGAGTCGCACTTCTTCTCAAATTAAAACCTTACCACGATCAGCTATTAAATATAATTTTTTTTTGGCGTATGCTCTAGCTAACAAGCACACTTGCCAACTTAACCGATGGCGTCACGGGTGTCAATTATGACTCCGTAGAACTTTGAGATTTATCGGAAATCTAGATGGGAAAATGGATATTTAATTGAAGACGACATTGTCGGTGCCATAATATATCCAAATGGTTGGATTTCATTAGGTTGTTTTGGTGTATTTATAAAAAATTAGGTTAGATTTATCTGTATTTCTGATATATACTTCAGGTGAATAAAAATTTAGTAGTATATTGACTTGGATAAAATTCGAAGGGAAGGAAGCCGGTCACAGAAGGCCACGGCTGGTGACTCTGCAGGACTTCGCTTCCTGTGTCCATTCCGCGCAGCTAGTAAAAGTGTCCGCCACCACACACACAAGACATGACACAAAACACAACCCTACGCTTCGATTTATCGGTTTCACATAGAAAGCATATAAACGCCGGCTGTCCTTCTCGGTGCCTAGTTTCTAGCCTCAAAAAGAGAGCTATAGAAGCGAACGAATTAAGGGAACCTGAGTGGGAAGGGCAAAAGACAAGCACAAAAAGCCGATCGACAGTAGGGCATGCGTCCAACACTTGCATGTGAACATCTGTCTGTCTCGAAGAGATGGCCTTTGGGGTTTCGCGCTACTGTATATTTGCCATTTTCACTCCTCGAGGAAAACTGATAAAGTAGCTACATAAGTTTCACATAATCCGTGGATTTAAAAGTTAATCATGTTTAGTTGTTCACAAAGTTATATGTTAACGTTGTGATATAAACTAATGGTAAATTTTGGTGGTAACCACTCAGGAAATAAATTTATCTGTTAAAATTAATTAAGTTAGTTAAAAAAATTAATTAAATATTTTTAATAAAAAATAATTAGATATTATTTTAGAAATTTAAATATAAAAATAGGTGAGAAAGAATATAATTGACTTATAAAATATAATATTACTATAAAAATTAGATATAATAACCTTAAAAATTATAAAAAAAACTCATTTTAATAATTAATTTGGGTCTATGCACGCATATTTCAGGTTCCGATTTAATAATGTAAAGAAAGGACCATGGTAATTAAAAGAATCCATAGGCCAGCTCCTTGGCCAACATTGGGAACCAGAAGAAGCTGCATGACGGTGACATCGTAGTTGAGATTAGAGCTATTAATAAATCGCGCTGAGTTAATTTTCAACGTGTTCAAATTTATTTAATAAGATAGTCGAGTTGGATCGAATTGAGCCGAGTTTAAAATGAAGTAAGTTTTTAAAATGATTGTTGTTGACTTGATTTATTTTTTATGAGCTTAAGTTTATTTGAAACTTGATTTAAGCTTAGTTTGTTTAGATATTAATTATCAAACTCTCAATTCAAGTTTGTCTTGAACTTGGTTTGAGCTTAGTTCGTTTAGATGTTGTCGAGCTCTCAATTCAAACTTATTTGATTGTTTGAATTTTTTACTTATTTGATTGGTATGAGCTTAATAATTCAAACTTATTTATTTTATTTATTTATTTAGCATATTGATAAAAATTTTATTAATAAACATGATTTATATATATTGTTCACGAATATTATTCATGAACGTTAACGAACTGAACACATATGTGTTTAAGCTTGCTTGTTTACTTTAAAGAGACTCGCCCCTCTTGGCATTGGTCCTATGTCCAGAGGTAGTCGTGGTCGCTCATCTTGGCAGCTACCAAGTTCCACGGCGTCCGGTTGTACCATACTCTAGGTCGGCCCTAATAAGGATTAAACCCACATTTAACATATTTTCTAAAAACTCCTTAAGATTTCACTAATATAAAACCACCTCTACTATTGAAATTTTAGGCATAGTTTTATAAAGGGGAAAAAATAATAAAAGGGTGTTTGATTCATGGATGAATGTTTTCATGTATATTTTTATAGTCATTCTTGCTCCCGAGGCTACAGTAGAAGGGCGTCAGTTATTACTCAAGTATCCATAGTTCGATCCTTAGTTACGATGCATTTATAGGGATTTTCTCTAAATGAAATACGTAACCACAAGATGTTGGAATTTTGTGTCAACTACAGTGCATTTTTTTTATAGTCATTCTTGCTTCGTGCTCCCAACTGCTATGTCATTCAATTGATCCATCAGTTGGAATTCATATCTAGTTGATTGTTAAACTCCATCGATTATCAATTTAAGCGTTAGAGGAGTCACGCCGGAGGAGTCGACCTGACTCTAACTAATGTTACTTTCTTAGATCTGCAAATTCATACGAGGGAAGAGGACTTGTTGAGAAGGAGGTGCCCGAGCAAATATAAAAAGGAGCCATCAGAAACAAATGGTTATGACGTAGGATAGGGAGGGGCATTATTTTAAAAAATATCAAAATATGAGCCTAAAACTTCTGAATCTTTATGTCAATATACTTGAGGCAAATTTAAGAAAAAAGGACACCTTACTTCATTGGATTTTGAATTATAGGATGTCATATATTATTTGGACTCCTCTATGTTGTTCATTTGTGGAAAGCAAGAAATAATAATTAGGACAGATTATGAGGCTATTGTAAAATATGATTAGCAAACTAAAAATATGAGAAATAGTTCGAGTAAAAAAGATGGCTAAAATTTATTGATACTCTTGTAAACAAAGGTTTATGAATTACTTAGGAACATATTAAAGGAATAAATAATTCCCTAGCAAACACACTTTCTCATCTATTAACCTAATCTTACTTTGCTTTTATAGACAAATAATTTCTACTTGTCCCATGAATCGACAGGGACAAGTAAGACCTTTTTCAAAATAAACTATGAGGTTTAGAAATCAAAACTTCAGTAGTTTACTCGAACAGATGAACAATTTCACTTTGACAACATAACACAGTTAGATTACATTCAACAATGCTTAATCGACAAAATTTGGAACATCCCTACTATTCCAGGCAATTATCAATGCTTTATCCATTTTTTTCTAACCATGGTTCAAAAACTAATGGTGAAAAAGTTTTCTTTCTATGCAGTCTAGGTGTACAAGCAGAAATCTATTCAACTTGGGATGAGGTCAAGATTGTTAGTGCAGTTGACACTAATAATTAAACTTTGGTTTTGATGAAAGATAAATGATTAAAGTTAGATTTTTTGTAATTTGATATTTTTTACCAAGTGTGTGTTGAAACCGAAAATGTAGTTAGAGGGGGGGGGGGGGTGAATAGCTCGGCGCGATCTCGTGCTCGTCGTTGCTTGCCTCTTGCGATGATGTGCAGCGAAAATACAAGAAAACAAACACACAAAGCTAACTCTAGGGATTTACTTGGTATCCACCTCAAGAAGAGGTGACTAGTCCAAGGATCCACACACTCACGCACCCTCCACTATAAAAACACTCCTTCTTGATAACTACCAAAGGCGGAGAAGCCTTACAAGCTCTCAGTACAAGAAGAAAGGAAAGGGAAATAAAATACAATAAGATCTTACAAGTTTGCACAAGAAACCCTAACCCTAACTTCTTCCTCGCCTCTTGACTTGGACGTGCACCAGCACAAGCCTCCAAGAATCTTCAAGAACTGGCGGTGAGAACTCTGTGGAGAAGTTGTGGAATCGCTGGTGTCACTGGAGAAAAAAGCTGAGAGTTCTGTCGACGAAATCGCACGCCAACGTCTTTATCCAACGCCAACGATAGAATCTCAATCGATTGGATTGCTCTCAATCGATTGGAGAGGCTTTGGATCGATCGGCTGATCGATCTAGAGCGCCTCTGTGCTCTCAGGAATTGCCTGGATCGATCGGCCGATCGATCCAGGGCTTATCGCACGAAATCGTAGCTCCCAATCGATCGGCTGATCGATTGGAGGCTCTGAATCGATCGACCGATCGATCCAGAGCTGTTCTGTGCAATCGCGAGTTTCTCCCAATCGATCCACTGATCGATTGGGAGGAGGCTTGTTGCGGGGACTCACCCAATCGATCAACCAATCGATTGGGCATGAGCCAATCGATCGGCTGATCGATCCAGCTCATGGTTTTTCCCCAAAACCAAGTCCAAAGTCCCCTAAACCAACATCATGTCAACCATGACCTGTTGGTACATCATGCCTAGCATCTGGTCACCCTTGACCTGCTAGGATTCCCTCACCAAATGTTCGGTCAATCCCTTTGACCCACTTGGACTTCTACCAGATGTCTAGTCAACCTTGACCCATCTGGATTTCCTCGTGCCAAGTATCCGGTCAATCCCTTTGACCTACTTGAACTTTCACCAGATGTCTGGTCAACCTTGACCCATCTGGATTTCCTTTGCATGACTTCACTCACCAGGACTTCCCTTCTGCCTAGTTTTACTCACTAGGACTTCACATCTGCCTGACTTCACTCACCAGGACATTCCTTCTGCCTAACTTCACTCACTAGGACTTCTCATCTGCCTGACTTCGCTCACCAGGACTTCCTTCTGCCTAGCTTCACTCACTAGGACTTCTCATCTGCTTGGCTTCACTCACCAGGACTTTCCTTCTGCCTAGCTTCACTCACTAGGACTTCTCATCTGCCTGGCTTCACTCACCAGGACTTTCCTTCTGCCTAGTTTCACTCACTAGGTCTTCTCATCTGTCTGACTTCACTCACCAGGACTTTCCTTCTGCCTAGCTTCACTCACTAGGACTTCTTATCTGCCTGGCTTCACTCATCAGGACTTTCCTTCTGCCTAGCTTCACTCACTAGGACTTCTCATCTACCTGGCTTCACTCACCAGGACTTTCCAGTCAAGTATCTAGTCAACCTTGACCTACTTGACTCTCCTTCACAATCTCCCCACATGAACAATTGCACCTGCAATCTCCATGTATTGTCTACATGTATTGTAAAACAACGAAATCCAAACATCAAGACTCGAGCTCAAACCAATTCAAGCTCAATCAACCAGGTCAACCTTGACCTAGGGAATATTGCACCAACAATTTCCCCCTTTTTGATGTTTGACAATACCTTTAAGTTAGGCTAATCTCATAGCCTCAATTTTCTTCATGTCAATGTATGAATGAGGGTTTCCTTCATTCTCCCCCTTTCCTAGAGGGCAAACTTCCTCTTAGGTAATGAAGGCCTAACTTAAACTCTACATTCTCCCCCTATTAGCACACATCAAAAACTCTCCCCCTGAAGAGTTACCCAACGTTGTTTACAACTTCACTCGTTGTTCACAACACAATAACGAAGGTCCCATACCCTTCATTATTCTTAACGCTCATCCTTGAGCATATACCACTTGGTATATTCACACACAATTCAAATGAAAGTCTCATACCCTTCATTGTCATCAAATGCTCATCCGTGAGCATACACCACTTGAATAATGAAGATATCCACTCTCCATTACATTCAAATGCCCAATCTTGAGCATTTTCGCTAAAGAAGGTTAACCACCTTCCAAGGTGTATGAAAAATAGATTTTCATGTCCTTAAAGAGTAACTCCCCCTAAAGACATGCACCTAACTTCTGTCATTGCACCAACAATGACTTAGAATCCCTAAACCTTTAGGAAATCCAAATTTAGAAGTTTTGAGGTTCAAAAATTTAATATTGAAACCAAACCTCAACCTAAACCTCTACTTAGTCTTCCTTGACCAATCCATCCTTGTTTTCATCATGAAAACTCTCCCTAAATGTATACAAATGTGTTTTGAGAGGTTAGGAGTGGTTATATAGACTAAAGGTGGTTCAAAATGCTGAAATCAGGCTTTCCTAGCCAAAATTAGCATTCCCAATCGATTGCAGTTGGGTTCTAATCGATTGAACTCATCTGAATCGATCCACTGATCGATTCAGACTACGTGGATCGATCGACTGATCGATCCAGCGAGCTTCTTCTCGCGGAAAAACTCCTCTCAATCGATCGCTCGATCGATTGAGGCACTCCAATCGATCGGGTGATCGATTGGAGCTCTGAAAAACTGAAAATTTATTTCAGTGAATTTCAGAAACTCCCCTAAAATTCTACAAAAATTGAAAAATCATGAAAATTCATGTAGACATTCCTTAGGTCATATACTATCAAGGAAAAATAGTTTTATATGAAAATACTTTCTTTTTCAAAGATTGACACAAACTTGGAAACTTGTAAAAAGTTTAGTGTTTTCTTCCAAGTTTGTGCTAAACTATTCAATGATGATTACTATCAAAAGATAGTCTTCATCAAGGTTTTCCTAAGCATATTTAAAATCTTTTTCAAAACCAATATCCAACCATATTCTTTGGGCTCAATGCACATGACTTGTATATTAGCTTTCCCAATGATTGGAAGACACATAACTATGTGTTTTGATGAACCTAAAACTCATAAAAATGTACTAAATCAACATCTTGAGTTTTGTTCATCATCCTAACATCTCACTTACATCTAATGTATACAAAAATATATACAAGTCACCTTATAGTTCTTTAGTGAGATGTAAACTTTGGTTTTGCCCTAATCTAGGGATCATGCATATCTATCTAGCCATTTTGAGGTTAGGAACATCCACCAAGGATGTTACTTGTTAATAAATGCCATTTGTCCTCAATTGCAAGGAATTAAGCATAATGCATGATATGTTATGGCATACATCAAAAAGAAATAATTTTTAAAAGAAAATTTCCTATAATTACATGATGTATGTATGACATGACATGGTATTTTTATATTTTTTTTCATAATAATGAATGAGTGCAAGAATAAATATGATGTCATGACATATGATGGGCAAACAAAGCATGACAAATTAGCATAAATAAAATACCTAGATTATCTATCTAAGTATCCTAAAACCTTAGCTAACTTAACTTAAATCCTAGATTGCCCATGATTTCCCAAGAAGATGCCAAAATTCAATTTGACATTTATTTTACTTTTATAAATTTTATGCCAATTTAAATTAAGCATATTCCTCAAATTTTGGTAAAATGTACTCTTTCAAGAGTAACCAAAAAAAAATAAGGCTTAGATTTGCCTTTAACTTCCTAAGAACATCCCACAATCCCAACTTGGTAGTTCTTATGATTTTCCCAAATATGCCAATTTTATTTTAAAATCAAACTTCTCACATTATGACACATCTTACTCTTTCCAAGAGTAAATCAATAATCCTTATCATTTTCAAAGGTTAACAATAACCTTGAAAATGCTCTTAGAGTGCCAACTTTATCATGATTGAGTTAACTACCCTTTCAATTTGAGTTGACACTCTCTAACCCATCTAAGGGGTAGAGAAAATGCTCCTAGGAACCCAAAACCTATTGGTGCTCCTTGGATGCTCTAGGTACTCACTAGGGATAACCTCCCTAGATACTTTCCTAGTGACCTTGTTAGACTTCTTAGAAGCCTTGGTCACATTTCCTAAGTCAACTCTAGGAATTTCTTCCCTTGTGACATTCTTTGTTACTTTCTTGGACTTCTTAGAAGTCTTAGTCATGTTTTTTGCAAAAATACTTTTAGGGATAACTTCCCTAGTATTTTTGACTTGACCATTTGACCTAGGGTTGGTTTCATAATTATATGGAACCATATGATAAGAAATTACATCCTTCTTAGCCTTAGGTTTGTATCCTAAACCTTTACGACCATAGGATGACCCTTGTTTCTCTAAACCTAGGTTTTGACTCTTGAACCCTTGTGTATCATTTGTGATTTTTCTAAGAGTCCTCTCCAATTTATCAAGTCTTGACCTTAAGACTTGATTTTCTCTCCATAACTCCTCAACCTTAGATTTTGCATTTACACTTTGATTTTTATTTTTCTTAGGCAAATACCTAGAGTCCTTAGAGTTATTGCCTAAATTATTTTCTATCTTTCTAACCTTAGGTTTGGTAGTTTTAGCATGAAGAGCCATATGTTTTTCTTTAATGCTATCATACTTCCTATTTTTATGGTAAATAGCATTAAAATGATAAAAATTTGAATTAGCATGCTTTTTACCATTATTTAAAGGGGTAGGCTCAATAGATGATACCTTTCGTTTTACCTTGGAAGCTCCCCCTTTACTCATGCTTCCTCCCTTAGGCTTGACCGCCTTCTTCCCCTTAGGACATTTACTTCTATAATATCCTTTTTGGTTGCACAAGAAGCACATAATGTGCTCCTTGTTCTTCTTTGTTGTGGGGGCGGTCTCCTTGGGCTTCTCCTTGCCCTTTGGTGCCACTTGGCCCTTCTTTTTAGCCAATTTAGGGCACTTACTCTTGTAGTGCCTATGTTCCCTACATTCAAAACATATGATGTGATTTTTATTTTTAATGGAAATATTTTTACCTTCACATGTAGGGATGACACTTGATCCTCTATTTGATATTTCTTGATCTTTAGAGGATGCAATGTCTTCTTCTCCATTTGACCCGGATGTAGAAGCTTCTCCTTCTTCTTGATCCGATGTCAACAAAGGTCGCTCCCCCTCAATCCTAGAGGTGGAGGCTTCTTCATCTTCCTCTTGTACATGAAACAAAGAGTATGCTCCCTCTTTTGCCTTTTCATTGTATTCCTTTGAAGATGAGGCTTCTTGAACTTCTTCTTCTTCGAAAGTTGAGCATCTCTCAACTTCGGAGTCATCTTGCTCTTGGTCTTGCTCCAATGAGTTGCCCTCTTTGGATTTATCTTGGTTTAGTACAGTGGAGGGTTCTTCATGAAGTTTGGCCAACTTGCTCCATAATTCCTTTGCATCTTCAAATTCTCCAATTTTGCAAAGAATGGTGCTTGGCAATAAATTAACCAATAATTTGATTACTTTGTCATTCACCTCATACCTTTGAATTTGTTCTTGGCTCCACTTATCTTGAGAATTTTGCCCTTTGAATTTGTTGGAGCTTCGAAACCTTCCATTAGAGCAAACCATTGCTCTATCTCCACCATCAAGAAATTTTCGATCCTTGACTTCCAAAGATCGAAGCTCATCATTGTAAATGGTGGAGGCACCCTCGTATCGAATCCAAGTCCATCTTGGAATTCCATTTGAAGTTGAGCTTGATGATGAAGTCTTTGACTTGATAGAATTTGCTCCAACTTCTACACCCTCTAGCCTTGTTGCCCCTTCCGGCGATGATTCCGGTGAAGAGCGGCCTTGCTCTGATACCACTTGTTGGGACTGAAAATGTAGCTAGAGGGGGGGGTGAATAGCTCGGCGCGATCTCGTGCTCGTCGTTGCTTGCCTCTTGTCATGATGTGCAGCGGAAATACAAGAAAACAAGCACACAACGCTTACACTAGGGATTTACTTGGTATCCACCTCAAGAAGAGGTGACTAGTCCAAGGATCCACACACTCACGCACCCTCCACTATAAAAACACTCCTTCTCGGTAACTACCGAAGGCGGAGAAGCCTTACAAACTCTCAGTACAAGAAGAAAGCAAAGGGAAACAAAATACAATAAGATCTTACAAGTTTGCACAAGAAACCCTAACCCTAACTTCTTTCTCGCCTCTTGACTTGGATGTGCACCAGCACAAGCCTCCAAGCATCTTCAAGAACTGGTGGTGAGAACTCTGTGGAGAAGCTGTGGAATCGCTGGTGTCACTGGAGAAGAAAGCTGAGAGTTCTGTCGACGAAATTGCACGCCAACGTCTTTATCCAGCGTTAACGGTCGAATCCCAATCGATTGGATTGCTCCTAATTGATTGGGGAGGCTTTGGATCGATCGGCTGATCGATCCAGAGCCACTCTATGCTCTCGGGAATTGCCTGGATCGATCAGCCAATCAATCCAGGGCTTATCGCGCGAAATCGCAGCTCCCAATCGATCGGCTGATCGATTGGAGGCTCTGAATCGATCGGCCGATCGATCCAAAGCTGTTCTATGCAATCGCGAGCTTCTCCCAATCGATCCACTGATCGATTGGGAGGAGGCTTGTCACGGGGAATCACCCAATCGATTAGCCGATCGATTAAGTCGATCGATTGGGCATGAGCCAATGGATCGGCTGATCGATCCAGCTCATAGTTTTTGTCCAAAACCAAGTCCAAAGTCCCCTAAACCAACATCCGGTCAATCATGACCTATTGGCACATCATGCCTAGTGTCTGGTCACCCTTGACCTGTTAGGATTTCCTCACCAAGTGTTCAGTTAATCCCTTTGACCCACTTGGACTTCTACCAGATATCTGGTCAACCTTGACCCATCTGGATTTCCTCGTGCCAAGTATCCGGTCAATCCCTTTGACCTACTTGGACTTTCACCAGATGTCTGGTCAACCTTGACCCATCTGGATTTTGTTTGCATAGCTTCACTCACCAGGACTTCCCTTCTGCCTAGCTTCACTCACTAGGACTTCACATCTGCCTGGCTTCGCTCACCAGGACTTTCCTTCTGCCTAGCTTCACTCACTAGGACTTCTCATCTGCCTGGCTTCACTCACTAGGACTTTCCTTCTGCCTAGCTTCACTCACTAGGACTTCTCATCTGTCTGGCTTCACTCACCAGGACTTTCCTTCTGCCTAGCTTCACTCACTAGGTCTTCTCATCTACTTGGCTTCACTCACCAGGACTTTCCTTCTGCATAGCTTCACTCACTAGGACTTCTCATCTGCCTGGCTTCACTCGCCAGGACTTTCTTTCTGCCTAGCTTCACTCACTAGGACTTCTCATCTGCCTGGATTCACTCACCAGGACTTTCTAATCAAGTATCAAGTCAACCTTGACCTACTTGACTTTCCTTCACAATCTCCCCATATGAACAATTACATTTGCAATCTCCATGTATTGTCTACATGTATTGTCAAACATCGAAATCCAAACATCAAGACTCGAGCTCGAACTAATTCAAGCTCAGTCAACCAGGTCAACCTTGACCTAGGGAATATTGCACCAACAGTGTGCATGGATTAACAGGTCAAGAGGATCTGACGGTTGAAGCCTAGTTAGGTCTAAGGACCTGATGACTGACATGAAGTCCAGATAGGTAAAGATGTGACCTGATATTTGACAAGAAGTCTAACTGGATCTGCGGGACCTGACAGTTGGTCGAGGTCTAGTTGGGTCTAAAGACTTAACAACCAAGACTCGAGCTCGAACTAATTCAAGCTCAGTCAACCAGGTCAACCTTGACCTAGGGAATATTGCACCAACAGTGTGCATGGATTAACAGGTCAAGAGGATCTGACGGTTGAAGCCTAGTTAGGTCTAAGGACCTGATGACTGACATGAAGTCCAGATAGGTAAAGATGTGACCTGATATTTGACAAGAAGTCTAACTGGATCTGCGGGACCTGACAGTTGGTCGAGGTCTAGTTGGGTCTAAAGACTTAACAACTGACAAGAAGACCTAGTAGGTCAAGAGGCAAGTCAGGTAACTGTATATGGTAAGTAAAGGTAAGTCACTAGAGGAGAGTGATCTAATGATGACGAGTCCCGATGGGACTATAGGTGCGGTTCACCTTATAGCCATTTCAGATGTCTATGCTTAAATCATGACTAGATCTTGGTCTTGGGAAGCCAGTATCTAATTAATAATCATTTTATTTTAACTATGCTAACTCTGTTTTGCAGGGTACATTTATTATTTTGACTAATGAGACTTAGAAGGAGCTAAGGCCAACAATCATCCTTAGATGCACAGTGTCCGAGGTACCTCGAAGGTACAAGGTGGCACCTTGGGGTTGTGCGGAGGCACCATGGAACCAGCAGAGGCACCCTCGCACAGATAAACTTCGAGGATAGAAGTTTGTTATGTGAAGGCACCTTGGATCTGCATGGAGGCACCTTTGAGTGCATTGGAGGCTCCTCGAATGGTTTGGAGGCACCCTCGTGAGGATAGAAACTGTAGACATCTGAGTTAACAAAAGGCCAAAGTTTATGAGATCAAATTTGAGATTGGAAGAACCTCAGATGAGGTTGGAGGTGCCCTCAACAATCTTTAAAAGCCCTATTCATCCAGCGCAAAGTATGATCTGATAGACAACTTCTCTATGCTTACTTTCGATCATTCTGCCACTTTGTTCTCCAACTCTTGCGACTCTACTACACTCGATCACTGTCGGCAGATCGACACCAACACACGATCTTGATCAAATTCCATTCTTCTAAGTCTTGGTGATGATTTCTTTTATTTCACATCTTTTATACTTACAAAAGAAAAGTGTAGGGTTGTTACACTTTTCTTCTTCTCTATTTTTATTTGATTACTCTACTAGGAGTTTATCAATAAAAAATTTAGTGAATTATCCATCGATAGGTCCAAGGGACTTGGGTCTTAGAGTAGGAGTCACCGAAGGCTCCAAACCAAGTAAACCGATCATGCCCTCTTTTCTTTTCTCATCTTAGTTTATTTTTAATTCTGCTGTGTACTCAATTTCAAAATAAAAGATTTTTTTTTAAATACATGTGATTCATCCCCCTCTTACGTAACCAATGATCCTATAAGTAGTATCAGAGCCAAGTCGTTTTGAATTAGTACAATCACCAATCGAGCAAGGTTTTTTTTTTCTTTCTTTTTTTGCCTTTTTTGATTTTTAGCTTTTCAATCTAGTTCAAATTAGTGCAATCACCTCTTTGAACAAATTTTCTTGCTTTCTATTGCAAAATACTCAAAATTGGTGCAACACCATTTAAGGTTTCTTTCTGTTATTTTTCTCCTTCCGCACTATTAATCCAAGACTTAGTCTTGAGATCTTTACTGTTAGAACCCCGAGATAGTTTTGATATGGTCAACCAAGTTCAGTTAGGTCATGTTATATTTGATCCTTGTGTCTAAGTGTGCAGGAGCTTAGGAACACAATAAGTCGAGTGGAAGATGCAACTAGTAAGAAGGACGACATGGGAGAGAGCCGACAGACTCGGTGCGTCTGAGGGATAAGGTATTGTGGAAGAGTACATCGGTGGATGAGAAGGACGTGCACAATTTTCGAGGGATGAGAAGCCGAGGAGGAAGCCTGCTCGAGGAGGAGGTCGGAAAATGGGTTATGGGGAGCCCTATTCCGGATGGTCAAAATCACCCAAGTGGAAGCTGTTGAGCTGCTAGAGGCACCTTCAACCCTGTTGAAGGTGCCTCCGCTCCTCTCTATAGAAGGCGCCTTCCATGGCTAAAAGGCGTCATCCAGATCTTGAAGGCGCCTTCACTAGCCATTGGCTGACGATAATGTTTTATCCTCGACAGATAAAATTCTATCCGATAGAAGGCGCCTTGGACTTCTTTGGAGGCGCCTTCAAACTGCGGATAAGATTTTTCAGAGGCTATAAAAAGAGCCCTGAACTTAGGAAATATATAACAACTTCTATATTAACTTACTAACAACTTTCTGAGCTTTTCAAAGAGTGTAAAAGGCTTCTCTGCCTTCATCAAAGGAGACATTTTTAGTAGAGTTTTGCAACTGCCTTGGATTAACAACCACTAGGTTGTAACTAAGTAAAAATCGTAGTCTCTAACTTATTTCCCTTTTAAGTTGTTATTTTGACTATTATTGTTGCTTAATTAGAATTGTGCAACTAATACAAGTCAAAAGAATGGAAAAGGGTTTTATTTCCTTCTTATAGGCAATTCACATCTCTTGCCAACCCCACCACTCCAACAAGTGGTATCAAAGCCAGAATGTCTCAGAAGGACTAACCGCCGACTGAATCACTAAGACGATGGCCAGACCCAGCATCTTCCCACCTAAGTTTGAGGGGGAGTTCACAATATGGAAAATAAAAATGGAGGTATTTTTTAAAATTGATTTTGATTTATTGTTAATATTAAAATATAGACTTGTAGCACCGAAAGATAAAGAGGAGTATCAATGGACCAAGAAGGAGTAAGCAGATTTTGTGGCAAATGGATGAGCTGAATTCCATCTACTGAGTGTGCTACCTCCGCAAGAATTCAACAGAATTGGCGCCTATGAATCAACAAAGGAATTTTGGGAGAAGTTCCTGGAACTACATGAAAGTACATCCGAAGCCAAACTCACAAGACGAGATCTGCTCCGGAACCAAATCAGCAACCTCCAGATGGAAGATGGTGAATTGGTTTCTCATCTACATGGAAGAATCAAAGAGCTAATCACTGGATTAACAAACCTCAGAGAAATGGTAACTAATCGGGACATGCAAAGGTATGCTTTAAATGCATTCCCGAGAACACTGGAATGGACATCTATAGTAGACTCCTATTATATTTCTAAAGACCTCGAGATAAGTACATTAGAAAGCCTCTTTTCCATTTTTGAATTACACAATTCTCTATATGTAGGACAAAGAAAAGGACCAAGTCAGAACCTAGCACTACAAGCCCAGAAAAGTGGACCAGACACAGACTCCGAAGAATCCATTGACGTAGATGAAACATCATTATTGGTAAGAAAATTTAATAGATTTATTAGATCTAGCAAATTCAAGTCGTAGACGAAAAATGACTTAAGAAGTAAAAGGAAGATTCAATGCTATAATTGCCAAGAAGAAGCGCACATCAAGGATGACTGCCCTAAACTGAAGAAAGACAAGGGCAAAAGACCAACAAGAGTGAAACTCAAGAGTTTAAAGGCAACATGGGATGAATCTTCATCCTCCGAATCCAAGATCGAGCCCTACGCCAGACTAGCCCTACCGACCGACCATCAAGGAGAAGATGAAAGTAGCTTAGAGATAAGCATCGATGAAGGGGGAGGATCATCAGAAGAAAGCTGCAATGAAAGGGAAATATCAGAACACGAGGTAAGTAAGGTACGCGCCTTAACTCCTAAAAATCCATTTCAATTTATTAAAGTACTTTCCAAGGATTTAGTAAAATTAGAAAGAGAAAATGCTGAATTAAAAACAATCTTAGTAAAAATCTGCCCTTTAGAAATGTATGATAAGTTAAAGGAAGAAAATAAAAAAGTGAAGAACCAAACTAAAAAATATAAAATTTCTGCATGTCTTAATCAAAATATTTGAAAAAATTATAGAGGTCTAAATTGATATTTTAGATACTATAGGGGTCAAATTAGAAAGTTATCACCAAAATATGTTCCTAAAAGATCAATCTAGTAGGAAGAAACCTATATTGGGTTCCCAAATCTTGCTTAGAATAAATTAATTTTTTTTTAAGTTACAATTTGTAGAAAGAAAATTAAATGTTTAATTTCTTTAAAAGACTTTATTTAAAAGTGGTTGTTGTTCCAATAAGCCAATTATTGAAATGAATGTTTAATAGATGAACTATTAAATAGTTAACTATTATAAATTTTTTAAAATAAAAAAAATTGTTAAAGAGGTAGTTTTTAAATTAAAGTTTTTTTTTGCTTAAGTTAACTCCTCTGTACAAAATTTTATATCTGTCTTATATATATTCAACTCCTATTTTTATTTATTTTTTAATAATCAAAAAAATATTTTTATGAATTTTTGATAAATAATGAATTATTTGTCGAAAACTTCATTTCTAAATCTGAAACATTTTGAAACTTTTTTTTTGAAAATTGTTTAATTAGAAAAGTTTTAAATTCTCTATCTAACTTTGCCTTTCTCACTTTATTTGTGATGTGATTAAAGGGGAAGAAATTAGTACAAGTTCAGGGGGAGTTTGGATATTTGCATAAATAACTTCTTTTTACTAAATTCTTTAATTCATTGTATTGCAAGTTGCAATTTACTTATGTTATTGTATTTGTTTACCCTAACTTGAACTTGGGTTGATGCACATAAAAAAGGGGGAGATTGTTAGAATCCTGGGATAGTTTTGATGTGGTCAACCAAGTTCAGTTAGGTCCTGTTGTATTTGATCCTTGTGTCTAAGTGTGTAGGAGCTTAGGAACACAAGAAGTCGAGCGGAAGATGCAGATAGCGAGAAGGACGACACGGGAGAGAGCCGACGGGCTCGGTGCGTCCGAGGGACGAGGTGCTGCGGAAGAGTGCATTGGTGGACGAGAAGGACATGCACGATGTTCGAGAGATGAGAAGCCGGGGAGGAAGCCTGCTCGAGGAGAAGGTCGGAAAATGGGTTCAGGTGAGCTCTATTCTGAATGGCCAAAATCACCCAAGCGATCAGAGCAGCGGAAGAAGTAAGTGGGAGCTGCTGAGCTGCTAGAGGCGCCTTCAATAGGGTTGAAGGTGCCTCCATGCCTCTCTGTGGAAGGCACCTACTATGGCTGGAAAGCTCCTTCAATGAATAGTACGAAGGCGCCTTCCAACCCTTGAAGGCGCCTTCCAATCTTAGTAAAAATCTGCCCTTTAGAAATGTATGATAAGTTAAAGGAAGAAAATAAAAAAGTGAAGAACCAAATTAAAAAATATAAAATTTCTGCATGTCTTAATCAAAATATTTAAAAAAATTATAGAGGTCTAAATTGGTATTTTAGATACTATAGGGGTTAAATTAGAAAGTTATCACCAAAATATGTTCCTAAAAGATACTTAATCAATCTAGTAGGAAGAAGCCTATATTGGGTTCCCAAATCTTGCTTAGAATAATTTTTTTTTTTTTAAGTTACAATTTGTAGAAAGAAAATTAAATGTTTAATTTCTTTAAAAGACTTTATTTAAAAGTGGTTGTTGTTCCAATAAGCCAATTATTGAAATGAATGTTTAATAGATGAACTATTAAATAGTTAACTATTATAAATTTTTTAAAATAAAAAAAATTGTTAAAGAGGAAGTTTTTAAATTAAAGTTTTTTTTTTGCTTAAGTTAACTCCTCTGTACAAAATTTTATATCTGTCTTATATATATTCAACTCCTATTTTTATTTATTTTTTAATAATCAAAAAAATATTTTTATGAATTTTTGATAAATAATGAATTATTTGTCGAAAACTTCATTTCTAAATCTGAAACATTTTGAAACTTTTTTTTTTGAAAATTGTTTAATTAGAAAAGTTTTAAATTCTCTATCTAACTTTGCCTTTCTCACTTTATTTGTGATGTGATCAAAGGGGAAGAAATTAGTACAAGTTCAGGGGGAGTTTGGATATTTGCATAAATAACTTCTTTTTACTAAATTCTTTAATTCATTGTATTGCAAGTTGCAATTTACTTATGTTATTGTATTTGTTTACCCTAACTTGAACTTGGGTTGATGGACATCAAAAAGGGGGAGATTGTTAGAATCCCGGGATAGTTTTGATGTGGTCAACCAAGTTCAGTTAGGTCATGTTGTATTTGATCCTTGTGTCTAAGTGTGTAGGAGCTTAGAAACACAAGAAGTCGAGCGGAAGATGCAGATAGCGAGAAAGACGACACAGGAGAGAGCCGACGGGCTCGGTGCGTCCGAGGGACGAGGTGCTGCGGAAGAGTACATTGGTGGACGAGAAGGACATGCATGATGTTCGAGAGATGAGAAGCCGGGGAGGAAGCCTGCTCGAGGAGAAGGTCGGAAAATGGGTTCAAGTGAGCTCTATTCTGGATGTCCGAAATCACCCAAGCGATCAGAGCAGCGGAAGAAGTAAGTGGGAGCTGCTGAGCTGCTAGAGGCGCCTTCAATAGGGTTGAAGGTGCCTCCACGCCTCTCTGTGGAAGGCACCTACTATGGCTGGAAAGCTCCTTCAATGAATAGTACGAAGGCACCTTCCAACCCTTGAAGGCGCCTTCGCTAGCTGTTGGCCGAGGATAATGTTTTATCCTTGGCAGATAAAATTCTATCTGATGGAAGGCATCTTGGACTTCTTTGGAGGCGCCTTTAAGCTGTGGATAAGATTTTCCAAAGGCTATAAAAAGAGCCCTAGACCTAGGAAACATATAACAACTTCTGTATTAACTTCCTAGCAACTTTATGAGCTTTTCAAAGAGTGTAAGAGTCTTCTCCGCCTTCATCAAAGGAGACATTTTTAGTAGAGTTTTGCAACCACTTTGGATTAACAACCGCCTAGGTTGTAACCAAGTAAAAATCATAGTCTCTTACTTATTTCCCTTTTAAGTTGTTATTTCGACTATTGTTGTTGCTTAATTAGAATTGTGCTACTAATACAAATCAAAAGAATGGGAAGGAGTTTTGTTTTCTTCTTACATGTAATTCACCCACCTCTTACCGGCCCTACTGCTCCAACATTTTCTGTTGATCTATCTTTGCGTGTGCAATTTTTTTTAAAATGGCCCAGGCAAAGGCTACAACACCACTCGCCCTCCATTTTTTAGTAGAGATGACTTCCCTTATTGGAAAAGAAGAATGAAGGTGTACCTGAAGACGAATATCGAATAATGGTTGAGCACTCAATGAGGATACAAGGCTCCGGTAGATAATGTGTTTGATGCGCTCATTAACTAAAAAAAATAGAACCCAGAAGAGTAGAAGAAAGCACAGATAGACTTCGAAGCTGTAAACACTCTTCAATGTAGATTGACAAAAGAATAACTCAATTGGATTAGATCATCTGAGAATGCAAAAGAACTTTGAGACAAGCTAATCGAGCTGCACGAAAGCACAAGCGATGCTAAGGTAACGAAACATGACTTGCTTTTAATTATTTTATTTAACATGAAAATGTAGGATGGAGAAATATCAAGCCAACTTTACGCAAGGATTAAGGATATCCTGAATGAGCTCCACCTGATTGACCACTAGATGGAAAATTAGGATGTCATAAGTATGCCTAGAACTCATTTCCCTGAAATACATTAAGGGCATCTATTGTAGATGCCTATAAAGTTTCAAGGAATCTCTCAAAGTAAAATTAGATGATCTATTTTGCAAACTAGAATTACATGAATAGACTAACGGCAAATAGTTTGAGAAAGGTATAGCCTTTTTTGCAGGTTCCACAAAGCAGGAAAATACCAAGACTAAACTAGATCCAAAACCTGAGTCTGATTCAGAGTCAGATGAAGAAGAGCAACTTGTGAACATGGTGAGAAAGATGTTTCCTAGGAAGAAGAAGGACTTCAGCAAGAAGGACCTTCAAAAGATGATCAAGCTCAACTTCAACAAATCAAGCATCACCTGCTTCGGGTGCAACAAAAAGGGGTACTACAAGCACGAATGCCCAAATATCAAGAAGACAGGCTGAAGAAGTCCTAGAAGAAGAAGACCCTCAAAGAGACTTAGGATTAGTAATCTTTAGAAGAATCAGACAATGACAAACCGAAGCAGAACAACTACCTTGCACTGATGACAACCAAACTGGAATTGGAAAGTGAGTCATAATAAGAAGATGAGTCAGAATATGAGTTAAGCCATGGATCTATATCCGTTTTTGAGTTCCAACGAAGTAAACTCTAACTTATCTGCTCAGTTTTTTTAAAAAAATTATTTCATGTATGAATAAGAAATTAATTAAATATGAAAATGAAATTAAATTTCTCCTTAAGGAAAATCAAGACCTTAATGAACAAATTAAATTAAAGTCGGGGTCTTGAAAACTTATCTAACCAAGCAAGTAGGACCAAATCAATACTATGTACCCAAAAGTGAAATTAACTATATAAATTCAAAACAAAGAATACATGATTCAAGAAGAGACACCAAATTAGTTGACACCTTCCAAATATAGTCTACCCGTTTGGGTAATTAGGACTAGACTAAAAAGATAATTCAATTCTTGTCCAACATAGTACCAAGGTGAGGCGAGAAGATAATGTTGGCCCCTTGCGTCCGGTAAGAGGGGGGAGGTGAATTGCCCTGCACAATATAAAACAGCAAACACCTTTCTCAAATAATCGGGCTTTATCAATTACACACTTAATCAAAATATAATGGAATTAAAAAAGAGTACGAGACACATAAATTTTTACTTGGTTTGTAATTAGAGGATTGCTACTCCAAGGAAAGTAGGCTTAGTAAGAAGATCTCCTTCTCGAACAAAACGTTGAAGGTGGAGAAGCCTCGTACATGAAAATTACACTCAGAAATGAAAGATAGAAAGAAACTTGAAGCACAAAGTGTGTTGTCCAAAAAGGAGAAACCAGGGCTCTATTTATAGTCCACTGGTCCAAACTAACTATTTACTGACGTGTCACGATCCGGGTGCCCCCACATGACAAATCTTATCATCTCATAAACAGCTACGCAACGGACAAACTGTAAAGTTTTATCCTGGTCCAGGCGCTTGGACCAGCTCGGAATACTCAGACCGCCTTCGATAAGGGCGTGCCCAGGAGGATCCATGGTTGCTCAGGGCGGTTCGGGTGCCTGGACGATCCAGGCACCTGGACTTGGTCCATGCGCCCGAATAGTCAACAACCCGCTGATTATCCGTTCCTCCTCTATTCTGGCTCCGTTCACTTGGGTGATTCTGACCATCTAGAATATGACTCACCCGAACCCAGTTTTTGACCTTCTCCTTGAGTAAGCTTCCACTCTAGCCTCTCGTCCCTCGGAAATGCCGCTCACTTCCTTCTCGTCCGCCAGCGTACTCTTCCGCAACACCTCATCCCTCGACACATCGAGTCCGTCGACTCTCTCCCATGCCGACCTTTTCGCTAGCTACGTCTTTTGCTTGACTTCTTATGCTCATAAGTTCCTACACACTTAGACACAAGGCATCAAACATATACATGACATAACTTGACTTAGTTGATCATATCAAAACTATCACGGGGTACTTATAATTTCTCTCTTTTTGATGTAAGCAACCCAAGTTAAGTTAGGATAAACCAAAAATAAATAACAGTGAAATAGCAAGTACATAATTTATAATTAATAACATTTAATGCAAAAAAAAAATGTATCCTCCCTTTAGACTTAATCTCTAAATCTCCCCTGTTGATCACATTAAAAATAAGAGAAATACTTAAAAATCACTTGGAAATAAATCAGAATTAATTTCTAAGGGAAAAAGAATTACTAATAGTCATAAAAATTATGAAGTTTTAAAATTTGAAAATCTTAACTTTTGCTATTTGTAAAGTAGTTTTGGTGAAATAATTTTAAAAGTCTTTTTAATTGCTAAAAAATTCTAAATTTTTTTATATCAGTTAAACAGACATATCCAAAGAAGTGATAAAATTTTTATTAAAAATTGAAAATAATTTAAGCAGTAATAAATTTATTTCTACAGCAAGATATAATTTCTTAAAAAAATGCTTAAAAATAATTTCTAAGCTCAATTTTTTTTTTCAAAAATTGAACCTTTGAGAATTTTAAATATTAAAAATAGATATTTTAAAAAAAAACACAGAAAAATCAATAGCAGTAAAAATTTTTAAAAATATTTTCCTGGGTAGAGAACATGATAAAGTTTTACAAAAAAATAAAGTTTACAAAAATAACTCTACAAAATATTTTTAAATTAAAAAAATATTATTTTTGTTAAAAATTTCATAAAAAATAATTCAATGGTCAAAAAATTTAAATTTTTTTTACTAATAACTAATGAACTCCTATTTCTTGGAAAAATTAAGATCAAATTAGTTTCAAATAGAAATTACATGAAACAATTTATTTAGACAATTTTAAGTAAAAGGGAATATTAAATTAATTTAAAAGTAAGACATACATAAAAATTTAATATAAGTATGATTTTGAAATCCAATATAGATTTCTATTTACTGGATTAATCAATTTTTTTTTTAAATATATTTTGGTGATAATTTTCTAATTCGACCCTTATAGTATCTAAAATGCTAATTAAGTCCTCCAAATTTTGAAGTAATAAAATTTGAACATGTAGAATTCTTCAAATTTTCTATTTATTCTTTAATTTTTCATTTTCTATTTTTATTTTATCGAAATCTTCTAGTCGACAAGATTTTGCTAAAGTTCCTTTTAGCTCTTTATTTTTCATTAATAATTTTTTATTATCATTTTCTAATTGATAGGAATTTTTTGATAATATTTTAATAAATTTAAATAACTGGTCAAGAGGTAGAGACTGTACCTAACTTACCTTGTTGATCTCATTATCTAAAGCTCCCCCTATAGTGTTGCTTCCTTCTAATGTTGATTCCCCTTTATTGATGCTCTTTATGCTTATCTCGGATGTGCTTGCTCCATCATCTTCTTCATGATTTGCCATCCGTGCAAGTTCGACGTAGACTTCAATCTCTGATTCTGATGACATTTTGTCCCATGTTGCTTTTAGGCTCTTGTGTTTTTTCTGGGTTGGTCTTTTGTCCAAGTCCTTGTCCTTGTTCTTCAGTTTTGAGCAGTTGTCTTTGACATACCCTATGATAGCACCTCACTTTCCTTTTTCTTCTTTTGGCCTGCACTTGATTGAACTTATTATCTTTAAAAAATCTTTTAAACTTCCTTACCATGAATGTTGTTTCGTCATCGTTAAGAGATGTTTCGAAATCTAGTTCATCCATTTTTGCCTTTAATGTAATATTTTACTTCGGCTCATTCTTTAGATCTGCACATCTAGATTCATGAATTTCAAATATAGAAAATAGCTCTTCTAAATTACATACCTCTAAGTCTCTAGAGATGTAATATGCATCTATTAGAGTTGACCATTCAGGTGTTCTAGGAAACACATTAAGTGCATACCTTAGCGAATCTCAGTTGGTTACCTTTTCTCTGAGATTCGTGAGCTTAGTGACCAACTCCTTTACCTTGACGTGCAATAGAGGAACTGTTTCACCTTCTTTTAATTGTAGATTCGTCAGTTGATTCCGAAGAAGATCTCTTCTTGGAAGCTTGGCTCCGGAGGATCCTTCGTGAAGCTCCAGGAATTTTCCCAGAGGTCTTTTGTAAACTTGTAGACTCCGATTCTATTTACCTCGTGTGGTGGCAACGTACTTAGCAAATGGAATTCTGCTTTCCTATTGGCAACAAACTAGGCTTGTTCCTTCTTTGTCCAACTTTCTTCTTTCTTTAACTCACCGTTGCTGTCGGTAGGTACTGCAAAACCATTTTTCAAGATTAAAAATATATCAAAATCAGTTTTGAAATATACCTTCATTTTCTTCTTCCAATGTACGAAGTCTCCCTCAAACTTTGGCGGGTGGATGCTTGTTCTGACCATCATCTTTTATGCTTCATTCAGTGGTTAGTTCTTCTAAAGAGGTTGGGCTCTGATACCAATTCTTGATCCCTCACGGCCGATAAGAGGGGGATGAATTACCCTGCACAATATAAAATAGCAAACATCTTTCTCAAACAATCAGTCTTTATCAATTACACACTTAATCAAAATATAATGAAATTAAAAGAGTAAGAGACACACAAATTTTTACTTCGAGGAAAGTAAGCTCAGTAAGAAGATTTCCTTTTTGAACAAAATGTTGGAGGTGGAGAAGCATCGTACATGAAAATGATACTCGGAAATAAAAGACAGAAAGAAACTTAAAGTACAAAGTGTGTTGTCCGAAAAGGAGAAGACCTAGGCTCTATTTATAGCCCACTGGTCAAAACTGACCGTTTGTTGACGTGGCACGGTTTGGGTGCCCCAGCATGACAAATCTTATCGCCTCACAAATGACTATGTAATGGATAAATTATAAAGTTTTATCTTGGTTCGGGCACATGGACCAGCGCCGGGCGTCTGGACTGCCTTCGACAAGGGCACATCCAAGAGGCTCCCTGGCTGCCCATGGCGGTCCAGGGGCCTCGACTATCCGGGCACTTGGACTTGGTCCAGGTGCTTGAACAGTCAACAACGTATTGACTGTATGTTTCTCCTCTGTTCTGGCTCCGTTCTCTTGGGTGATTTCGACCATCCGGAATAAAGCTCACCCGAACCCATTTTTCAGCCTTCTCCTTGAGCAAGCTTCCACTCTGGCTTCTCGTCCCTCGAAAATACCATGCGCTTCCTTCTTGTTCACCAGCGTACTCTTCCACAGCACCTCATTCCTCAGACACACCAAGCCTATCGACTCTCTCCCATGCCATCCTGTTAGAATGTATACTAAAAGTCTAGTTTTTTGTATTAACATTCATTTTGAAATAAGAATCACATTGGTCAAATGTCTATATTTATGTCACGCCCCCAAAGGAGTCTCTGCCAGACAAAAATCCGGCAGCATCTCCCCTGTACCGGTGACAATCTGAAGCATCCATACAGGCAAAATACATCAGCCACATGCGGCTGGAATATTTATATACACAACCACGCAGTTATAATAACAGCCCACTCGGCTGGAATGAAAAATCACAACCACGCAGTTATATATAAAACAGCCCACACGGCTGTACTAAAACACAGCGGAAAAATGAAAGAAAGCCCACACAACACAAATAAATACAATGCATGCCGGCACGGCTTAAACACAAATACAACACCAAAACCATAAGATAGCCACATGGCTTACACAAATACAATGCCAGAAATAAGAAAAGAATATACAAACGAAAACAAGCACGATCTTCGGATGTGACGTAGGACTCGGCAGACAGGATACTCCGAGCGACACCAACCATCTACAAGCTACCTGAAAACATAAATGTATACATGCGGTGGTGAGTAGAGGTAACTCAGCGGGTAATAGACAAGATAGTGCATGGTCCTTAAATAACATGGAGATCACAAGTATACAGTCTCAGTAGGGAAATAAAGAACATGATCATACTATCATAATCAATGCACCTAAACATATCTGACATAATAACCTGACATATAAACTGTACAAACCACAACTAACATAATGACAGATACATACCCAATCTGGAATCGACACATGGTACAATGATCAGTAAACTCATCGGATCTGCAACAGATATACCCGTGACACCTGTGCAATATAGATACGACTGCATATACATGTAAAATAAATGACATGTATGCAACATGGCAACCAAATGCAACAACCATATCTCAATCAAATGCAACAAATCACAATTACATGCAACTAGTATCTACTAGGTATGTATGCAAATGCAGATGCACCGCGCATCAAATGCAAGAATAATAACTGCGTATGCATGCTCCATGGTTACCCCGACACATCTCCAGACACCACGACCCCAGTATGACCGAGAGGCTTGGGTCCGTGACAAACCGTACAAGCCTCACGCACGTAACCGCTATAAAGCGACTGAGGCGACAGTATACTATGTAGTTATCTAACTACATAGCTAAGGGTCCCTGACCACTCACAACTCAAGCTCTCCAACTACTGTACCCTCAAGACCCACTACTCTAGAGTGGTCGAGGCTGACAGAGTGACAACACTGAGTAGCTGTGTAAGCGCGACAGGACATAACTCCACTCCTAGCTACCACTCTCCATCAGTGGTAGAGTGGACAGCTATAAAAACTGACAACCCTCTCTACTACAAAGGAGACGATAGTCGTCAGTATGCAATGAATGATGAACATGATATATATATAATCATGATACAGACACCGTCATCATCCATGCAAACTCTAACTCCACATAAGCACTCCACGACATGAATATAATCGTCATGATAAATCCACACATCCCACCAAACACATGTACACAACTACACACGTATAATCAACCAAAAATCTCCAATAATCCCACTGGACACATATGCACAGAACGTAAGTACAATCAACATGTATCCTCCAATAATAAACACATCAGACACGTGTATAAACCACAAACATACAATCAACACAACTCCTCCAAAAGTACATAACCAAACACGTGTGTACATACAACATGCAAATGTACGGTCAACATGATGTCTCCTAAATCACATACCAAGCTACATACAGTCCACATTATATGCAAAATCAGCATGGTAAATCCAACCACTCGACAATCCCTACAATATATACTCTACACGCGTAATCACAGCAGAGTAGAAATCAAGAGTAGAGACTATATATGAATTAAATAGAACATCTCTAAGCTCAAGCAAAGGTATCAAGCAGGAAAAATAGCAAACGAACATGATATAAGGTAAAGTAACCTAATCCGTCAAATAACAACCATGCACTAAGCTCAAAGAAAATCTACATAGAGGCAAAGGAAGAAATACCCGCCTTAAATCTGTCGATCGTGATAAAATAAATCCCACGTTGTGATGATCGTCTCGAATCCAAGTCCTGCGATCAGATAATATATTTAGCTAATTACATAGGTAGCAAATAGCTAAATAAACTCCCCAATCTAATTAGGGAAGAACCTTGATCGAAATAATTAACCTAATTCCTTAATCCAATTAGGTTTAACTAAATCCACAATCCTTCACTCCAATCCATGTATCAACAACTAACATCAAGAATCAATCCTACATAGTCCATCCACCTCAATTAATCCAACCACATCACACTACTCATAAATCTACGCAGAACAAAGCCCCACAACCCATAGAAAACCCAATTTAGCATCATACTAATAGAATACCCAAAGTACAACACTAGAAAGGCACTGGCCTTACAGTATGGCAGCTATTCCAGTAGCTCAACAACCCTACAACTCACTGCCAAGAAGCTACAAAGAATACCCACAAGCAATTCTTCCAAGAGTCGGTCCAAATTTCAACATGTACAACAAAGACTTGCTGAAACCCTAACAAATAGAACCTTACCTCAATCCAGATGCCTCAGATCATGATTTGTTGCTGAAGGAAATCACTACTGGAGCCCAAATCCAGATTCGTAGCAACTTCCCCTCCAAATGCATTGTGAAGAACAAGAGCTACTGACCTCTGCCGACATTGGTGATCTATCCAATGGTGAACTCGAACAGCAACCCTCCTCTCCATAAAGATCGCCACAGCTTCTGGTGATCAGAACCTCCTCGTCAAGCCAGGGAATGGCTGGAACTAGGTATTCCGGCGATCATAGGCCCAGCTCGTGAGTGAGGAGAAGGAAGATCCAATCCAGGGTTGGTTTCCCCCTCTTGACCGAGAGCCACCCGCGATGCCCTAGGCACCGAGCAGATGCCAATCGCGAGCAAGAACAGCCGAAGAAATGACTACTCGGCCGGAGATGGCTGGTACCGTCGAGATCCAGCAATGGTTTGCCTCCGGTGATGCGGTGAAGACACGATCACTAGTGGAGAATACTCTTCACCGGTGTCGGGTTGTCCGCGCGTGAGAGAGAAAGGGAAGCAGAGGAATGGGCCGTCTGTGTGACGGAGGGAAAGGGAAGAAGAGAGAATCGGGAGAGGAGAGACTCAGCCGGCGGTCGATGTTGATGCCCGGCGACCGGCGGCGAAACTATTAGTGAGGGAGAGAAGTCGAGGAAGAAGAGAATCGGGGGAAAAAGAATAGAATCGGGAAAGATAAGGGGAGGATGATGTTAAACTTAGTTTTAATTCAATTAATCCCTAAGTCAAATTCTCATTCAACTCCTACATAATTTAGGTATTTTAAACAGGCTTCCTCTGTCCCCTGAATTCATCACCTCAAAACGAGTCATACAGACTCCAATTAAATTCAGAAATTTTTTTAAAAATTCCTGAAAAATCCAATAAGATTTTTCGTCTAATAACATTTATTATATAATTTTACGGTATCTTACATTCCTCAGACACACCAAGCCTATCGACTCTCTCCCATGCCATCCTATTAGAATGTATACTAAAAGTCTAGTTTTTTGTATTAACATTCATTTTGAAATAAGAATCACATTAGTCAAATGTCTATATTTATGTTAAGTGTAGTTGTCCATTTAATTTATATTTTAGATAACATGGTGTGTGGTGTCACATAGAACATCATGTTATTAGTTTCTTATAAATTATAAATAGTAGCTCACAACCAAGATGGAACGAGATAAACCATTAGAGTGGTTGTAGTGTAATTTGATATTAGTTTATCTTGACTATAAAATTACACTAGTACACTATGAGTGTATTGAGCAGGACCATTTGAGGTAGTTTCTTTTTATACTGACTATATAAAAGAACAAATTCTCTGTTATTATGGAAGTGCGTACTCTTAATCATGATATAATAATAAGCACGTATACTTAATATTTATTTCTTTAATTTATCAAAGCGTGAGATTTAGTTTGTGAAATCAATAGGCCCGATAAGTTGGGAAATGATATTATTTATATGGTGTGTTATTGATTATAGAATGAAACTGTGTCCTAGTAATCTAGGTTGATGATGCCCCCTTAAGGAGCTCATAAGGATTGTCATGTAAACCCTGCAGGTGGACTTAGTCTGACATGACAATAAGGTTTAGTGGTACTACTCTTGGAGCTAGATATTAATTATGTGAGTTGTCAGTAACTCATTTAATTAGTGGACATTCAATATCTTAAACACAAGGAGACTAACACACTCATGATAAAAAGGAGCTCATATTATAATATGGGATTGGTGCGGTAGTGCAATAATAACTCTTTAGTGGTATGAGTTATTATTGATGAACTTGAGTTGGGTGTTCGGGGCGAACACGGGAAGTTCAAGCTCATCGGGAGACCAAAATCAATTCCTCCTCTCGGTCCTTATTGTACCCTCTTATTTATAAAGCCTTATATCCACTTAAAGCCAAGCTTCTTATCCATCTTGTTGTGGCCGGCCAAGCCAAGCTTGGAGCCCAAGCTAGGGCTGGCCAAGCCAAAGAGTGGAGCCAAGTTTATGGCCGGCCAAGCTTGGAGCCCAAGCTAGGTGGCCGACCACATTAAAATAAAGGGGTATTTTAAATGTTAAAATCTTTCCTTTTGTGGAAGCCATGGTCTTAAAAGAGAGTTTTTAAATTTTAAAATCTTTCCTTTTATAGCTTTCTACAAAGGATTAAGAGAAATGTTTGATATCTTTCCTTATTTGTAGTTAAGAGAAAGATTTTAATTTTTGATAAAATTTTCCTTTCTTGTAACCATCCATATGTTTTTAAAAGAGATATTTTAATTTATAAAATTTTCCTTTATAACCAACAAGGGATTTAAAAGAGAAATTTTTTATTAAAAATTTCTTACCGGAAACAAATAAAGAAGTTTTAATTTTATGTTTAAAACTTTCCTTGTTTGGAGCATATGTATAGGCCGGCCATGACAAGCTTTAAAGGAAGTTTTAATTTTTTGTTTTAAAACTTTCTTTTTTAGTCATTGGCAAGGAATATAAGGAAGTTCTAATTATGTTTAAAACGTTCCTTTTTTGCCAAGACCAAGGATTATAAAAGAGATGGAGGGGTGCCTCATGAGATAACACATCTTCTATTCCTCTCTTCCAATCCTTGGTGGCCGACCCTCTTCCTTTTCTCTTCTCCTTTTGTTTTCTTCCTTGGAGGCCGACGACATCTAGTGTGGTAATCTCTTGGTGGCCGGTTGCTTGAAGGAGAAGAAGAAGAGAAGGAAGCTCTCTTGTCTAGCATCCCTTGGAGGTTAGTTGGTGGCCGGATCTTGGAAGCAGAGGAAGAAGCTTGGGTGGATTTCATCTTGGAAGATCGTCGCCCACACGACGTCCAAGAGAAGGAGAGGAATACAGCAGAAGATCAAGAGGTCTATAAGCTACAAAAGGTATAACAAGTTATTAGTTTTCACATCATAACTAGTTCATCTTTTGTATAGATCTTGAAAAACCAAACACAAGAGGTTATCAGTTTTATTATCGATTTTAATTTTCGATTTCATGTTTTGATAATGTGTTTCTATTGAGGTCTCTATAGTTAAACCTAGTTTACTGTAAGAAGTTAAATATCCGATTCCTTTGTGAGGCTTTGTCTAGGAAGTGGTGGATGATCCCATACCCAAGAAGGCCTAGTGTCTCGCCATGTTTAACCTGGAAGCCAATCTTTGAAATAGATATTTGATAACTTCTGTAATATGGTTTAACTTAGGAAGATCTCATCGATTAAACTTGTAGAAAAAATGTTAAGTATCGTTTCCAATCCAAGTTTAACTTCTGAACGACAATTTGGATGAATAATGTTAAGCATCATTTGCAATCCAAATTTAACTTCAGTAGAGCACATGGGTAGCTAGGATAGTTCTATGCTTGTACAAATTTTTATACAGGGGAACTAGGACGGTATTCCGAGCAGCAACCAACACATCCTTCTCACTAGCTGTGTCTTTCGCTCGACTTCCTATGCGCCTAAGTTCCTGCACACTTAGACACAAGACATCAAATATACGCAGGACCTAACTTGACTTGGTTGATCATATGAAAATTATCACGGGGTACTTACAGATAGTATTGTTAGGGTCGAAATATGTTAGAGGGGGGGGGGGGGGGGGGAATAGCTCGTCCCGCTTGATTGCTTGCTTCTTTGATAATGATATGCA